>NC_143520.1:7962500-8105000 GCF_031878675.1 Megascapheus bottae | reverse complement strand
TTTCATTGAGATCTACATACTACACTTTACATATTAATGAACCCATAACATCTCACCTTTCCTGAAAGTCAAAGGCGTTTCACAGTGGCTTGTTTGTTGTTTACTTATCAAAAACAGAAGGATTATTTGCTTAAGGAGCAAATAAGGAGGTTTCTCATTACGATCATTGCATTTCTCCGGCAAACACTGAGAGGAGAGGGGAGAATATAAACTGTCCAGTCCATAGGAGACAGAAAAAGTGTGGTGAGGCCAGTTTTGGAGAAATAACAATTTGGTCCCCAAACTGAGTTCAGGTAAAAATTCCAAAATCACCTCCCCCCCCAAAAAAAATCCAGAGCAGAACCCATGTGACAGTTGTCCCACTAAGGCTAGAAAGGCTACTTCAGAGTTTGATAGAGAAAATGGCTGACCTTGGGGCTCAGGTCACTAGTGGCAATTATCTGAAGAGGCTATAAACAACATTACAGGGAAATGAACTCAAGGATGATGGCTGTTCTAGCAGTTCTGTTAAAGCCAAACTGAGGCTCTAGCTGTCAAGAATGGGAGCCTTCTCATTGTGGACTCTACTCTGTCTTGGGATTTTTTGCTTGTTTTTTTCATCAAAGCCTCATTTGGCATGACAGGGAGATTCTATTTAGAGAGAGAGAGAGCCCTCCAAAGATCCTCTGTCTCCCGATTAAGTTTCCACAGCTGGTGAAAGAGATTCAGTAACACATTGGAGCCTTGTCAGAAAAGCAGTAGGTCCCACGCAAAACACTTCAGGATTAGAAAATCTACCTCAGCTCTAGTAAGTAGTAGTTAACAGTAATAATTAATAATATTTAAGACCAAAAAGTAAGTTGCCTATGCACCATTTTCCCTAGAAGAAACACAAAGGATTCCAAAGAAAACCACAGGCATGAGGAAGCACAAACCACAGTTGTAATAGGTGTCGTTTCCTAAGAGCTGTTGGTGACTGCTGAGATGTACAGGAAACATTTCAATGAAAGTTCCAAGTAAGGCCTCAGTCTAAGAAGACTAGCTCTAAATTTCTGCCCAGACTGCCTATTAAATGCAACATATAAATCTAGAGAGTGCCAATTTAATTTTTTTTGCCAGTCCTGGGGCTTGAACTCAGGGCCTGAGCACTGTCCTTGGACTTTCTCAAGGCAAGTAGTCTGCCACTTGAGCCACAGTACCATTTCTGGCTTTTTCTATGTATGTGGCACTGAGGAATCGAACCTGAGTCTTTGTGCATGGTAGGCAAGCACTCTACCACTAGGCCAAACTCCTGACCCAAGAGTGTCAGTTTATACTCTAAGGATTAAGTTTTAACCAGTCAAAATCTGGAATTTATAAATTTTTAATTTTTTTTGTTGGCCAGTCCTGAGGCTTGAACTCAGGGCTGGAGCACTGCCCTTGGACTTTCTCAAGGCTAGAGCTTTACTGCTTGAGCCACAGCACCATTTCCGGCTTTTTTCTATGTACATGGTACCAAGGAATCAAACCCCCGTCTTCGTGCATAATAGGTAAGCACTCTGCCACTAGGCCAAATTCCCAGCCCCAAATTTATATTTTTTAAGAGATAAGAGTTTGCTGCTTGAATTCTCAATCATTCTTCTCTAGTAAATAAAGATTAAAGACCAATGTCAATGAATTTGACATGTGACCTAAAATATATACATTTGTCATTTTGTACTGTTTTCTGACCAGGTATTTCATTTATCTGATATGTGCACTGTTCGGTTCTGCTCCTGTGATCAGGGAACAGGTGGGAGGAGTTACAGCGGGCAAGTAAGCTAACCACAAAAGATGCAAATAGAGGGGAATCTGGAGGTCTAGAAGTTAATGCCAGTCTGTACCCCCACCATGGAAAGGGTAAATTATTTACCAGTAAACTAAAGCAAGAGGCCCAACAACAATGTAAGCACTAATGATGGAACAGAGGAGAGTGCGCCATTAGAGGAGACTGAAAACAAGAATGCCAGAGCTAGAAATAATCCTAAACAAGGAGACTAAATTTGCAGAGAGCTTGTAGGAGATAACAGTGCTTATCCTGAGATAGGGAGACATTGGTCACTTTTGCAAGAGCAGCTGAAATAAACAGTAAAGGCAGAAGTCAGATCTAGTGAAAATGGAAGATGCAAGAATAGGTTCCTTTGTCAGATACTTTCCTGGGAAGAGCAAGGAGAAAAACAGTAACAGAAATAACCTCTCTTCCAGCCTCTCTGGAGAGGATGAAAGCTTGAGCAGATAGGCTAATGGGGAAGTGGTAACAAACAGGAAAGGGTAGAGGGGGGATGGAATTGGGAAGAGGAACTCAAGCCACGAGGTCTTAGGAGAGGAGCTAGGAAAGAAAGTCAGATGAAAAGTTCCGCTGTACATTTCCATATCACTGAGATGAAGGACCAGCACAGTATTTTGTACTAAAAATACCAAAAAGAAGCAGGCTATGCCTACATTTTAAAAATACCAGTTGTTGGGCTGGGAGTTTGGCCTAGTGGTAGAGTGCTTGCCTAGCATGCACGAAGACCTGGGTTCGATTCCTCGTGTACCACATACATAGAAAAAAGCCGGAAGTGGTGCTGAGACTCAAGTGGTAGAGTGCTAGATTGAGAAAGTCCAAGGACAGTGCTCAAACCCTGAGCCCAAGCCCAGGACTGGCAAAAAAAAAAAAAAATATATATATATATATATATATATATATATAAAAATACCAATTGTTCTATTTTCCTTTGAGACCTGCAGTGGTAGTCTGTTTCGAAGCTAACCAATAGAAAGTGTCATAAAAACATTTTCATTTGTTTTGAAGTAAATCATTCTGGGAAACTTCAACATACTTAAAAGGGACCTGTCCCCTATCTTTCCTTAATTTAAAAAATTTAATGTAAACATAAAGGTATTAAAAAGACAATTGTTTTAAACACTCAGATAAAAAATATGACCAAGTGCTTACTATTTGGGTGAATGAGAAAAATAAAGGCTTACCAACAATTAAACAGGAAATTTGGGCACTTTGTTTTTGTTTTGTTTTGTTTGTTTGTGATTCGTGGGGCTTGAACTCAGCCTGGGGACTGTCCCTCAGCTCTTAAGCTTAAAGCTACCACCCTACCCTTGCATCAAGCCCTACTTCCCATTTTCTGGAGGTTAACTGGAAATAAAAGTCTCAGGTCCTTCCTTTTGTGCCTGGGCTTGCTTTGAACCTCAGATCTCAGCCTCTTAAATAGTTAGGATTACAGGCGTGAGCCACTGCGCCCAGCTATGCCTCCAGGCTTGCACTTGGAAGATCCCAAGCCTTTGATCCTAACCAAGACAGATGATTTCTTTTGTCAGTATAGGGAAGTAACCTAAAGACAGAACTAGAGCCAACTCTAGGTTTTTCTATATCTGTCAAATATGATATCTTCTCGGGAAAAATAATCCACCTGGGCCAAAAAAAAAAAAGCATTTTTATGTAGCTTGAGATTGTGCTTCCAGAACTCTTCGCAATTAAGAGCACCTAGGACATTGGTTATTGTCAATTATAACTCATATTTCCAAAATTGGCAACTGGGATTTTCCCACAAACTTCTCATATACTTGTTTTATTTTTCTTTTGACAAATTTTCTCTTGGCTTCTTAATATTTTTTGGCTTTCAGTCTTAACATTTTGAGTTAAATTAAAATTTAGCATATTTGGAGACCAGAATATCCAGTTTATCTTTTAAGATAAATCTATCAATAGGTCCATTTTTTTTTTTATCTGTGGTACAACTTGAACTAGGCCTGGGCATTGCCCCCGAGCTCTTCAGCATTAGGCTACCCCCTACCCCTAGAGCCACAGTGCCAGCACCACTTCCCATTTTCTAGTGATTAATTGGAGATAAGAGTCTCGGGGACTTTTTAGTGCCCAGCTGTCTTTGAACTGTCATCCTCAGATCTCAGCTTCCTGAATATGTAGGACTATAGGCATGAGCCACCATGGCCAGCATAATAGGTCCAATCTTTTTACCAAGAGTATGACAAGTTTTAAAATTACAAGAATTTAAGAAATGCCAGGCACTGGTGCCTCATTCCTATAATCCTAGTTACTCAGGAGGCTGAGATCTGAGGATCAAGGTTCAAAGCCAGTCTGGGTACAAAAAGTCCGTGAGATTCTAATCTCCAATTAACCACCAGAAAACTGGAAGTAGTGTTGTGGCTCAAGTGGTAGAGCATTAGCCTTGGAATGGAGAGCTCAGGGACAGCCCCCAGTCCCAGAATTCGGGAAACTACATTGAGGATATGAAAGCTGAGTTAGTAATGTATTTTCTACCCATATTCAAGAAAAATTGTGTTTTAATTTGAACTTACAAAGCTTCTTTATACATCTATAAGAACAAATAATTTTATTTTTCAGTAAATCACCTCTGTAATACATGATAGTGCCATGTAACAGTGGAATAAGTGAAGACTACAGACACCTGGCTGGATATTTGGAGAATTCTTAATTTTAAAGATAAAATATAGCATTGGAGCTGGGCTTTGAAGGGCTTTCCGATGTCAGTAAGGGAAGGATTAAGGGAAGGAACCACAAAAAGAAGCAATATCAAGAACACAAAATTGAAATATTTATGTTGTTGGTCATCCCATCAAAACTTGATCCACTTTGCTACATTCTGGTGGCATATGGGGACAATGGCATGAACAATTCGATGAAGGTAGCATGTCTACCTTTAAGATGTTTTGAGGAGCAGAGGAGGTGGGGGGAAGGAAATGGGGACAAAAACATAAGAAGGGATATCAATGTGTGAGAAGAAATACACCCTCTATCTGGCAAATATAACTGTAACCCCTCTATACATTGAAATTTTAAAAATTATATTTAAAAAGATGCTTTGAGGAACCAGCATGAAGCAAGATAGGAACTTTGCACTTGAATAGGGTAGAAGAAACATCCTAGCAAAAGTACTGACAAAGGCAAAAGCACAGACTTTTTTTTCCTGCAGTGCTTCTTTTCTCTGGGAAATTATGAGACTGATAATATAAAAAAAAATAGCTAACATTTTTAAAACTCAGGAAGGCTGGCTGTAGTGCCTAACTCAAATTTCACCACAGATAATGTACTGGATAAGCTCAAGGAACTGTGGGAGATTTGCTCCTACCAATTTTGGAGAATGGTTTTTCAAGCCCTGAAACTGATCAGAAGTAATCATTCTAAGCACACATTGAGTGCCCCGTGTGTTGTACTGAGATGCTGCTCGCTGTGCCTGAGGAACTTCACTTGCAGATGGAAATCTGTAGGCTTCTATTAAGTTTTCTGCTCAAAGCCTTTCTTTTCTTGAAAACTTCTTTCCATGAAAGAGTAAAAAGGTACAGCAATGGAACTCACTAGACACTGAAGAAAGTGAACTACACAATTCATGAGTGAGGACAGAAAGGAGGGACTTGAAGAGAGTGAGGGAACAGGAGATGATGTATGAGTCATTACCTGACTCACATAATTGTAATCCCTCTCTATATCACCTCTATAATAACAATGACATAAATTAATCATTAAAAAAGAAAATTTCTCCCCCATCTTCCCTTCCTTGTCAACTGTGATCCTCTTTGGCCACAGTTAAGGAGTCTATCTGGGCTTCAGTGAACTAGGACTGGAAGGATAGCCATTGACAAATGTAGATGTAGATGTTGTAACAGTAAGCTTGCCATTTTTGCCTGTGTGTTCCTCAATGTGGAGAAAACATTGCTCTATTGCTATTGGAGGTGAAGTCAACAGACCAAGAGAAATATAGCTAAAAAATTGCAGAGAAGAGTTCTGAGGATATTTGAATGCCTCGATCCTGTTGGCTCTCATCTAGCCACGTGCACTTCCTGCCTGGATATAGGTCACATCAGATAAACCTGAAGATTTCCAAAGTAATATCCTTTTTATTAAGCTGGTTGACATTCTGACATTTGGAGCTGAAAAGGTCCAGACCCACACGAACACAAAGGATTTATGTTCACATACAAAATACTAAAAAAAGGAAAATAAACCTTTATCAAATAGCATACAAATGAAAACTGCAGTTCTTAGGAATAGCACTATTTTCTGCTGCCAGAACTTTCATGGCTACAAACCAAAGATTCTTAATCAAAACGATACATTCCCCGTGACTCCACGTGTACTTTTCCTTGAAAGCCACCAATCTAGGTCAATACATTTGATCTTAGGTCGCAAACATTTCTGAAAGCAGCACCAGAACTCTATTTGAGGTTGGCCTTTATAGCATACCATCTCATCTTCTAAATATTCTTAGTAGTAGCAAATATTTTTATTACTAGATACCAGTCTAGTCTTTGGAATGAGCCAAAATATTTGGAGCCAAACTTGTTGATTAAAGTAAGTAATCAAGCTTAGAAATGAGAGACTAAAATAATATTATAATATAAATATGAAGATAGATTTTTCCTTCGTTATTTACAAACTGCCTTTGACAGATAGTTTCACTCAATTACAACAGTATAAGATACTCTTACAATTTTATAATACAGTTTACCTGCAAAGTAAAAATTTTAATGTTATTGATATGACTTATCTAACTTATCTAATCAGATTCATAAATAAGGACAAAGTAAGCTTCTCTGCAAGTCTAACTTCTTATGATAAAAGTAAGATACTCATTGAAGTGTTTGGATCTGTTATATAAACTTTATATTTAAAAATTCAAATTCTGACTTAATGAAATTTTTACTTTCAATCTCAACAATAGCAAATTTTCTAGACCACCATCTAGCTCATGAAATAATTTATTACCTGAAAAATAGAAGCAACAACATAGATTTTTGTTGTTGTTGTTGCTGTTATTTTATCATCAAGGTGATGTACATAGATTCGCTAAATGTGATTATTTTCTCTCAAAGAGCAATTAAAACATGCAAAAAAATATCTTTTCTTAAATTTTTTTCCCTTTTAAAATGTTTTCTTCCTCTTCAAGGTAACCCTCTAAGACTAAGGATTCCACTGGGGGCATTCTAAGAGTCTAGGATATAAGGATGTTGGTGGGTATTCTTAATATTGTTAGAAGTATTAAGTGGCAGAGCACTTTTATTTTTTAGTTGTAGGGCTTCAACTCTGGGCCTGGGTGCTGACGCTGTGCTTTCAGCTTAAGGCTACCGCCCTACCCCTAGAGCCACAGGGCTACTTCTGGTTTTCTAGCGATTAATTGGAGGTAAGAATCTCTCTGTCTTTGGGCCTGGAGCATGGCCTGCTCCGTCTTTTTGCCTGGGCTGACTTTGAACTGCGATCCTCAGTTCTCAGCCTACTGAGTAGGTGATAGAGCACTTCTCAAACTTCTGTACATATTTTCTGGAAGGTTAGACCACATAGAACTTTCAAAGCAATCTCCGAAGTTTCCCAGAAAATAAATACATCTCATTCAAAAACTTTTACATCTACGAGATTAAGATTATACAAATATTATTTTTACTGGTTATTTCTTAAACTTCAAAAATATTTATTTTTTAAATAAAACCTCAAAAAACTTTTCTAAAACATTTCGAATACTACAAATAGAAATGTCACATGTACAGCACGGCTGGCTGTTTTTCTCATACTGTTTCACTGTTTCACATTCTAAGGAAAAAGAGAGGCTATTTTCCCCAAAGGGTTCAGAAGGGCATACAATTTCATTTCTCCAGAAAATTGTTTCTCAGGATTTCAATCTTCTTAGCTGGAGATGACAAAACATAATATCAGAAACACTTACACTTCTTATCTGCTATATTTTCAAAGCATAAATAAAAGCTCAGTATACATTTAAGACAGGTGGATTCAAACTTAGGGATAAATCACATACCTCTTGCAAAATAGTTTTATAAGAACATTTAATCTTAAAATGTTACAGAAAAGATTGATACAAAACTAAACCCTTTAAAAATATTTTGGCATTGTCATTTTGGCATTGTTACTTTACTCAAGTAGAATTCAAATTTCTAAATCTTGGGGTTAATGAAACAAATAAAAAATTAAATTGGATTTTTAGAAAACAGGATTCAAATGAGCACCATTCAACTAAAGCTTCTTTTTTCTGTCTGCATAGCGGCAAGCACTATTTTGGTTTTCAACCTCATTACATTTCTATTCATAAAGCATGGCATAAAAACTCTAACCCTCAAATGTTTTTAAAATAAAACAAATCATGCATTTATGAAAAGATGAGCATAATGGCTTTTTTTGTAGCATGCCTAGTGAACCTCTCAACTGGCCTTGCATAGCATTAGCTAAGCAATTCCCATTAGCATTGATATGATCTTAAGTTTCTACTGTCCTATCATTTAGGCAATAATTTGAAGATTAGTTCAATTTCATGGGAATTTCGCTATTCCAGGCTGGCATTGTGGCTTTGTGACATAAAGAAATTTAACTGTGCCAAGCATGGTGATTAACACCTAAAAATACCAGCAATAGTACTAGTACCAGAAGCAGAAAGGTTGTAAGTTCAAGGTCAGTCTGGGCTATTATATGGAGATACAGTCTCAAAATAACAAACAAAGGAATTTAGTTGAGATCACTTGAGATTTCTTTATCTTTTCTTAAGTAATCAAATATATATATATATATATATGCATATATTTACCCACAACATACCTGTCATTAAATTATATCCTGTTACCAGAAGACACCATTGAGGAAAACACAAAAATATCTGGGATGCATAGAGTTCCATATTGTACTATGGATGCAGATTCATTTTTCTCATGATGCCCCCAACTTTCACTGCAAACATTACCTTTCAACAATTTAAAATTTTTTACTTTATCACTTTAAGCACATTCACTTCTACCTTGTTTGGGGGCATCATTTGCTTTTGGAGATGCATCTGCACAAAATTAAGGGCAAGAAAATAGTGGATAACTTGATGTAAGCACAACTGGTAATAATACAGAACTGACCATGCTTCTCTGCAGGTGCTGAGCTGTGTGAGGTGTGTAAAGCATGGTAGGTATTTAGAAGTTTGTTTCTTAAATACCTTTTGACATTTGTAGCAAATCTGTAAGTAAGAAAGGCTCACTAAGTTCTCATTCATTGGAGGTGGGAAAGGCCTGGAAAATTACCGTAAGAATTGCAGGCTGGGAAGCTTTTGAACTTAGACACACAAACTAAACCAAAGTTTGTAAAAGTTTTAGGTCTCTGCTAGGCTTGGTGGCTCACACCTATAATCCTTGCTACTCAGGAGGCTGAGATCTGAGGAGCACTTTGCAATGCCAGCCCAGATAGAAAAGTCCCTGACAGTCTTACCTCCAACTAACCACCAAAAAGCCAAAAGTGGAGCTGTGGCTCAAATGGTTGACCACTAGCCTTGATCAGGTAGGCCCCGAGTCCACGTCTCAGGACCAATACACTCAACAAAGTGTCCGGGTCAAGTTTGCTAACTTCCCTATGGATGATTCCACTCCAAACTTAGTTTAGATTTTTTAGGACAGGTTATAAAGATGGCCAGTTTTAACTAACAGTTATAGCTCGGGTATAAGAGATGTGTATTTCAAGAAATACTTTGCACAAAATTACAGGGCTTACTGGGAAAAGCAGGAGCAGACCACTGAAAACATAAACAACTTTGCCATTAAAAAATGCCAATAAAATTAAATCAAAGAAAAATATTCTCGGGCCGGGAGTTTGGCCTAGTGGTAGACTGCTTGCCTACCATGCATAAAGACCCAAGTTTAATCCTTCAATACCACATACATAGAAAAAAGCCAGAAGTGGTGCTGAGGCTCAAGTGGTAGAGCTCCAGCCTTGAGAAAGTTCAAGGACAGTGCTCAGGCCCTGAGCTCAAGCCCAGGACTGGAAAAAAAAAAGAAAGAAAGAAAGAAAGAAAGAAAGAAAGAAAGAAAGAAAGAAAGAAAGAAAAGAAAAATATTCTCACAAAAAATGGTAACTTCCTGGTTTAAAAGGAACAATACAACATTTTGCCTAAAAATTGGTGAATATTTTGCCACAGTAATGGGTCTGTGACAGAAATAACTTGATGGAAGGGACAAGGATGCAAGAACAAATTCAAAGATCAGAAAGACACAGTAAGTCCTTGAGACAAAGCGTGTGACTATGCTCCTCACAACATGATCTCTCTTAGTTTAACTGTGTTGTCTGAATTCTATATTCTTTGGCAGTTGGCTGTATTATTGCACTGCGATATAAAACAAATGAGCTGAGAAAAATCATGTATAATCAACAGATAACTTCTGAGTTACACTGGCCCCCTTCTAGTTACTAGTTACATAAAAATAAGACATAGAAACGTTTTTCTACTGGAAAAGTAGTTGCCTGAATGTATTCTTGGAAAAGGGAAGATATGTAAGTATCCTATAAGTATTAGTCATTTAGACAACAGATGCTGGAGGGGATGTGGCCAGGAGGGATCACTACTACACTGTTGGTGGGAGTGCAAACTCATTCAACCACTATGGAAAGCAGTGTGGCAGTTCCTCAAAAGACTAAACATAGAACTCCCCTATGACCCAGCAATTCCACTACTTGGCATTTACCCAACCACCCAGAAACAAGGACATACTAAACCCACTAGCACAACGATGTTCATTGCAGCACTATTCACCATAGCAAAGATATGGAACCAACCTAGATGTCCCTCAGTTGATGAGTGGATCAACAAGTTGTGGTATTTGTACACAATGGAATTTTATGCTGCTGTCAGAAAGAATGACATCGCCCCATTTGTTAGGAAATGGAAAGGCTTAGAAAAAATCATATTAAGTGAAGTAAGCCAGACTCAAAGGAACTTAGGCTCAATGGTTTCCCTCATTCGTCATAATCAGTAGAAACCTTGGGCTCTACTAGCAGAGATTTGCAATAGAGCAAAATCTTGATACATAAGGACATATAATGTGAAGCTAATTGAAAGGACCTCCAGGATAGTGAAACAAAAGCTATATAATGAATGATTGTTGTCCTTAATGTACTATGTTGTCTCTCATCTCCTTTGCTGTCCCTTGGTTATCTCATATTGGTATAGTATCTCGCTTTGTTATATGATAAATTGAATTTATTTGTATTTGGATATTTGAAATTTGATAGGGAAGGGGGGAAAACCAAGACGGGCGGGGGGTGTGGGGGGGGAGGGAAACGGGTACCAAGACATGTGAAAGGGTATCAATGTATGTGAATTAATGCACCTTCTATCTGGCAAATATCATGTAACCCTTTTACTAATTACAATAAAAAAATTTAAAAAATTAAAAAAAAAAGTATTAGTCATTTAAAAGACTGAAATCAGAAGCCTGATCCAAAGAACCTTCAATATCTATGTATCACTTTCAATTTAGGAATATTTAATTATCAAGGCCTCAATGCAATTTAACTTTTGATAGGAGGCTATTACCTATTGTCTCAAGTAGAAGAAGTGTTTTCTATAAAAAGGGCACAAAGAAACTCTAGTAAGACAGTGGTTAATCACGTCATCCATCAGGAGATACCCACATTTGTTTAAGAAACATATGCCCAAGGTCTATAGGGACTTCTAGATCCAAGAGCATCTCTTCAATTTACAGTCTAGTAGTCAACATTTTCTACAGTTAACACATAGCCAACAGGCTATATTCTATTCTGCTTTTCATTAAGAAGGAATATTCTCTAGGCCTCTGGGGACCTTCTTGATTTTAAATAGCTAGTCATATAATCTATTTTGTACTGAAAAATGGAACACAAAATAAAAGCAGTGGTTGACTTCCAGAATCGCCTTTTGTTCTACCTTGTTGGCCCCTTTTTGCCCTATTTGAATAGTACTGTATTTCCTTCACATTCCATTCTTAATGAGGTTATTTACCTCGCATACCCAATGAGATATACTTTATGTAATAAATTCTCTGCTCTGAAATGTGTCTGAGAGGGCAGCCCATTGGGCTATTAAAAGGTATAACCTTTTAACTGAGAGTGGTCTTAAGGCTGGACACACAACTTCTATAGTGAGCTTTCAATTACTTAAACATGTCACCATCCCATACGGAGGTGTTTACATTTACATAAACTAGTAGATCAGCCTTACAAACACCCACTTACTAGCTTTATAAAACGGTTAGCAAAGAAAGCTCATTTGTTACATGTATATTGCTCTTGCTTATGTATGTTAATGAAATACATGTGTGCTAATAATGCAAGCTGGGCATTAAATAATCATTTTAATGCATTAGCATTGCTATTAATTATGTGTACTGCTGAAATCCATGAGGCTGTGATGCGTTTGGACTCCCTAAATTTCCCTTCAGTCAGTAATTATTCTTCTTTCCTCATTCAGCTTTTTAACAGAGTAGTAACCATGTTAAATTTTATCTTTTATTATTACCCAAATGGGAAATAATAACAAGAAAACGTCCACAGTCTAGAAGCAGAAAAGGGGTAAGAAAGAAATGACTGTTTTATCTCCTCATTGGTGGATAGTGACAGTGATAGTTGGTGATTTGAGGCTAGGGGAAATGTGGAAATGTTTTTTTGGTTGCTTGTTTAGGCCTATATAGGTCATTTTGTTTGATGTTAATATTGAAAATTTTTAATATTTATAAATTATAATAAATTAACAATCAAATTGTAATACATTTTCAATTTCCCCAGGAAATCTAGTTAACTCTTTATATATCTTAATCTCAGATTCTCATAGACATAGTCTTTTTAATTAGATGCTGTGCTAACCTAAAAAGGGATCTGTTTATAGTGATATCCAAGGCACTAGAACAACAACTCCCATGCATCAAAAAGGTTTTGTATCAATTTTCAGGAAAGGATTAAGCCATTTATCCCTGTTCCCTGAATGTCCCAGGAACATACATCCTATTTACTAGTGTTTAGAGGCTCATAGACTGTTGCTAGAAATTTCAAGCATTCATTGATAATTTACTACCTTTCCAGGTACCAGGAACATAACAAGGAACAAAATATCCAGAGATTTCTAGCAGCAGGTATTTTAGCTTCTACTGTGGGGAGAGAGGAGAGGCCATAATAAACACAAGAAGTAACACCAAAATTTAACAATTTTAATGGAGTTTAGAAAAACAGGAAAGGAGAATAAAGAAATACTTGCAAGAGGTTTTGATCAGGTCAGTGAAGGCAAAATTGATATCTAAATAAGGCCTGAGGTGAAAGCCAAGCCTAGCAGATGGGTTTAAGGCCAAGGAGCCAACAAGAAAAAAAGATTCTGAGGCAAGAATGTGCCTGGCATGTTAGAGGAATAACAAGAGTACTAATGAAGCTAGAGAGTAAAAACAATAGCAAGCAGGAGTGAGGATGACTGGTAATTTGTAGACTATTGCAGTGACAGGCTTATACTCTAAGTACCCTAAGGGCAATTTAGGAGGAGACTATGATCAAGCCTGGGAACAAGACTGCTCTGGTTGCTCTTGAGAATACCATGAGGGAAGCAGGGAAGGAAAACGCTTGCTGTAATAACCCAAATGAGAGAGGGAAGGACCTTGGATTTGAAAGGAAAGCTACTGCCCACATTGGACAGCATGGAGTGAGACTAGAAATAGTCAATGCCTATGTTGGAAAGAAATTTTATTTTACAAATACCAATTCATAACATTTATATATTATGAAATACTTCCATCAGTGGGAACGGAAATTAATGGTCTCAGTGTCAACATTTGCTATAAAATACATTTGTGTTAGCATTATTTAAAGCTACTACAAAATCACATGAAAAATTGAATCCCGCAGAAAGATTCATGAGAATTGGGAGTTCTGTGATCTACATGAAAACTAGAGCTTCCTATCCTGCTAAAAGGATAGTATGCCTCCAAAATTACTATGATGGTCCAAGACTTTTTTTTTGTCAGTCATGGGGCTTGAACTCTGGGCCTGGGCACTGTCCTTGAGCTCTTTAGCTCAAGGCTATCACTCTACCACTTGAGCCACAGCACCACTGTTCCCAGACTCTTGTTGAGTTGTCACATAGATTTATGAAAGGTCTGGAAGCAAGAAAACCCACTTCTTCAGTCTTCTTCTGACATTCCTGGCAGGGCCAATTTCATCACATTGAACATTTCCCTTACCTACCTTATCAAACACGTGCCAATACTGGACAAAGATGCATTTATAGAAGTTGGTAAATAGTGTGCCATTTGAGTAATACCATCACAATCAAGATGCTTTCTACACATAATGTGTGTGTGTGTGTGTGTGTGTGTGTGTGTGTGTGTATTAATAGCAGTTATAGAGCTACACTGAAAAGCTATAAGGAACAAAGGAAATGTGAAAATCCAAATTTAATAGAGGAACATGTGAAGTCGTCTGGAAAAGAAGTTGCTAAGCAGCACAGAATGATCATACAAGGAAGGTCTGTGAAGAAGTAAGGTAGTTTTTATATGACCTTCATGGGGCCAGTACTTATAATGAAAAAGTAATAGGATAAAGGCAGTTGGTCATCAATGCCTGTTCCTATAGGTACAACTCACAGAAATGGTATGTAGGGGTAGCATCCATGTCCGTTCACGACTTCTAGTACTATGCCACATTAAAGATGTAAAGGCACACAGAAACTCAAAATTAAGATTGCTTCATTACAGCTGAGAAGCCTGAATCTCGGAGGAGGTGAGTATCTAATGTTGGTCCACGGTGTCCTTCTAAGAAACACTTTGACAAACATGCATGCAGAACTACTGTTTGCTAAGCACTGTTCTATGTAGAAAGTTGAAAATACCTAAGAATCAATTAGCAGAACAGAGTCAAGGCAGAGTCTTGCAACCTTGGTATAAGACAAATCAACATTTAATGTGAATTTGAGAAAAGAATACTTTTATGAAACAAGAAATACTAAATCCTTTTTCATTGCTTTCAGGTAAAATCTTATGAGAGATTTTTGGGGATTTTTTTGTTGTGTTTTGGTTTTTTCTCCTGAAAAAAAGGCAAAGTTATACTATGTATCTGAGGTTAGCTTGAACTCACAATTCTTCTGCCTCAGCTTCCTGTTATGATCACAAGTATGTACCACTATACCAGTTAATAACTTTTTAAATGACACAGAATCAAAGAATTTACATACTAAAAATTTATATTACTATTTGATTTTTGTATGAGGAAATCAACAATAGCTCATAAAAAATCAGGTTAACCTAAGAAGTTCTTACTAAATGAATTTTTCAGAATGTTCTTTACTTTTTCAAAATATTGAACCAAAAATATGATTATGAATCATTAGCATATTTTAGTTCATAAGGGAGATGTGTGTTAACAATGAAATATTTATAAGCTTGATTAGCAATCCTCCTGATCAGTCTAAGTTCAAGTCCTGCCTTTATCACTTACTGAATAACCTTAAATTACTAAATTTTGAACATCAATTTCTTCCTTTGTAAGATAAAAATGAAAATCATATATATATATATGTGTGTGTGTGTGTGTGTGTGTGTGTGTGTGTGTATAGTCATAACAGCAAACTGGGTAAATTAAACAATTTTACCAATTTAATCAATTGTGTGTAGACAGCCTAAACTGCTATACATTTAAAAAGTGAAATCTTAAGTAAATATTTTTGTAACATTTTATTTTACATGGTATAAATCCACCTAGATTGTCATCTGATGAAATTCATTCTCTATTGTCACAAAAATCCTAATTTGTAAAGCTTCTGTCTTTGCTATAATTGCTGCTTGTTCAAGACAATTCTATACACAATAGTAGTAGAATGTTATTACTACATAGAAACTTGTGATCATTTCTACATTTGTATCAGAAGCTGGGTATAGGAAAGTATTTTAGTATCTGTAAGTAATAATTTCCATATAAACTCAGTTGTATGACTTCCAAAGAAATATATTAAGGAGTGATCAAATATTATAGTGCCATATTGAGTATAACAAAGTGAGTACTTATTAGAGACAAAGGCTTTGATTCATTTCTCTTAATTAAAGGAATTAATGAGCTGTGAATGTCTATATATATATACATATAGAGGCAGAGAAAATATGCAAATGTGTGGGGGCTTTCATAGTATTCTATAAACAGAGTGCATTAAAAGCTGCTGAAAGAATAAAAATGATCTGAGCTCCTCCTATTTTTTCCTTATTTTCAAGCCCATAACATTCATAAAGCATTTATTCCTCTTCATTATTTCCAAGGTAACAAGGGTCCCTATACTTTATTGCTCAGATAAACCCCTTCTTTCTCCTTAGGCTTTGATTCCCACTTTCAAAGCTGTTTAACTCTTTCCCAAAAGCTTTATGCATATAAATGTTTTTAATTTGGAACTAGCTGACCTACTAATTTTAGAAATCTTCCTGTAATATACCTTCAAGTTTTAAATTTTTATCTAAAAACAGTAAATTTAGACAACCAATTAGAAATAAGTTGATAAATAATGCATTTCAGTCAATTTAGAAAACAGAAGAAAAAGATAAGAAAAATTTATATCCTGTAATTGAAATGTAATCAGTAGAACACTTCGGTTTCCACTTTTTCGCTTTTTCAAGCATACATATACACACATATAAGGCTATATTCTTACCCATGAGACCAGACTGTATCTACTTTTAATAAATCATAAACATTTTCTCACATTAACACATTAAATATATTTAATTTAAATACCCTCTCCCATCCATTCTTGAACATTGACACCCCCACTTTTTTCTCTATAACAACTCTATAAACCTCATTTTACAAACAACAGGATTTGACCTGCAAGACAAACATATGTTCAAAATATATATTCAGGGGAAACAGAGATGAAAAGGAAAGGAGACTAGGCATCACGCCCTCAGCCTGCTTGTGTATGAGGAGGAAACTCATTATCATTTGACAGCTGCTCTCTGCGTGTGTGTGTGTGTGTGTGTGTGTGTGTGTGTGTGTGTGTGTGTGTAAAAGGTTAAGTCAAAGGATGCCTATCTTTTTCTGAGGATAAATATCTACATACTTCTGCTGCTACCAAATGGGCAGTAATAGATTTGAGACCATGTGAAAGGAGCTATAAGAACCAAGGGTGAGATATTCTCTCATAGAATATTACAGTCAGAGAAAGTTTTGGTTTAAAAAAGCCAAGCACTGGTATCCCAAAGCTGTAATCCTAGCTACTTAGGGAGGCTGAAATCTGAGGGTCACCATTAGAAGTCAGTCCAGACAGAAAGAACAGAGGGGAAGGAAGGAAAGAAGGAAAGAAGGAAGGAAGGAAGGAAGGAAGGAAGGAAGGAAGGAAGGAAGGAAGGAAGGAAGGAAGGAAGGAAGGAAGGAAGGAAGGAAGGAAAAAGGAAGGAAGGAAGGAAGGAAGGAAGGAAGGAAGGAAGGAAGGAAGGAAGGAAGGAAGGAAGGAGAGAGAGAAAAGAAAGAGGAGAGAAAGAAAAAAGAAAAAGGAAGAGGGAAAAAAGGAAAGAAAGAGAATAAAAAGAAAGGGAGGAAGGGAAGGAAGGAAGGTCTGTGAGACTTTAACCACCAAAAAGCCAGAAGAGTGCTCAAATAGTAGAGCACCTGCCTTGAGCAAAAGAGCTCAAGGCCCTTGTTCAGGCCCTTATACCTGCATGCAAAAAAATGAATGTACATATGTAGGTAGGTAGGTAGGCAGATAGACAGATAGATGCATATATACATACACACATACATACGGGGGGACTGGGAATATGGCTTAGTGGTAGAGCATTTGCCAAGCATGCATGAAGTCCTCAATTCCTCAGTACTACATAACCAGAAAAAGCTGGAAGTAGTGGAGCATAAAGAGGCTTAGAGATAGAGCCCAGGCCCTGAGTTCAAGCCTCATGACAGGCACACACACACACACACACATAATACACACAATACGTATAAACACACATGTAGAGAGAGATACATACATAGATAGGATAATCTAAGTACAAAACAAGAGAAATCAATGTGTTACAATGATAAAATACAGTAAAATAGCTGTTTAAATATTGTGTCATTGGGTATTACAGTATTAAAAAAACCAACAGGTAAAAATAGGCAGGCATTTGTGAATAAAATTATTTTTATGGTATCATTGTATCACAGCAGGAACTTCTTAGGAGGGGAAGACCTTTGATAAAGAAATTAGGAAAAGGGGAGGTAGAAATAATATATTTATATGAAATCCAATACATCTTAGGATTCCTCACAATACTCTGACCTCCTAATTCATTGTCAAAAGCATGGCAAATTTTAAGCTATCCTCACCTCTGAAAATAATCACTGAAGTTATCAAAGATCTAAAAACAGTCAAGACACTGAATACATTTTTACAACTAATTTTTTTACCAGTTTATTTTGCTAGTCCTAAGGGCTTGAACTCAGAGCCTCAACACTGTTCCTGGGCTTTCTCAAGACTAGAGCTCTACCACTTGAGCCACAGCATCACTTCCAGCTTTTTTCTGTGTATGTGGTACCAAGGAATCGAACCCAGACATTAGTGCATGCTAGGCAAGCACTCTACCACTAGGCCAAACTCCCAGCCCACACTTATACTAATCTTTTTAATTAATAAAATTTTGTAATTAATAGAAGGGTTACATTATATTCGCCAGATAGAAGGTGCATTACTTAACAATCATTGCTACCCCTTCTCATGTTTATATTAATTTTATCACTAATGTATGGCATTGTATGTTTTGCACCTGACAGCTTCTGTTCATGAAGGTAGTGTGAAGGATTCTTCTAAGCCAGAAGAAAAGGTATGGTAATACCTTTTTATCATTAATCCAAATATTAGAATAATGTTAATATATTTAGCTTTTTTTCTTGTTTTTAAAAATTAATATTCCTACTCTGTTGACTCTTAGAAAATTAGATAAGATCTATATACTCTCTTCCAAGAGCAATATGCATGCATACAAAATTCTGCAGAAAATATCTAAAGAACTCCTTGAGTCTATACCAGCAAAAGGAATTTACAAAGAAATAGTAAACTAGAAAATGAAGTAACAGATAAAGGAACTTTACCATTCAGAGCCACACTTGGCCTAGATGCTCCCTTACTTTTCATAGAAGTTCTGTGCAGTATGCATTCTATATATTCAAAAGTTCCTGTAACTGCTCCGTAAGGTTGTACTGTTGTTGAGAGCCAGAATAAACACTTGGTCTCCTGACTGTACGTCAAATTCACTTAGCACTTACTCAGTAAGGTTATGTTTGCGTGTAACTACTAAATACATGCACTATGAACTTTCTGAGAATAGGGCCCATGTCTTAATTCATTACCTGCCTCCAGTGCCTACCACATAGGAAGTATTCATTAAGAGACATATGAATGACAGTAGCAGAAGCTATATGCAGTATGTGTTGCCGTAACATAAAGATCCTTTGGGGGTTGTTTTGTTTTGTTTTTTGTTTTCCAGTCCTGGGCCTGAGCACTGTCCTTGAGCTTTCTCAAGGCTAGAGCTCCACCACTTAAGCCTCAGCATCATTGAGGAATCAAACCCAGGTTTTTGTGCATGTTAGGCAAGGACTCTACCACTAGGCCAAACTCCTAGCCCCAATAAAAATCCGTCATTTAACAATCTTTAGATGACCATAAGTACAAAGGTAAAACTCTTTTGTATTGAAAGTGTTTAATCTTCTTGAAAACTAAGCTCATAAAACACAAAGTAGTTCTCTATCAAACTGCCCCAGTATCATCAGATATTAACATCATTGTTTAGTGAACAACTAGAATGTATGAAAACTAAACATGTTGAAAGTAAGTATATATAGATTAGGACTATTTCCAAAGATACTTTATAAATTTCATTTTTTTTCATTTTTGTTTTTGTAAGAATTGCATTGAAGATGAAAACTAACACTCCATTCTAATGTAGTAAAGGTAATTGCTGCATTTACTGCTCATGTCATGTTGATGTATGACCATGTATCAAAGGTCATCCTTCTGCACTCATACATTATCAAATTTGAAAGTACAATATTTGATTCTGACCAACCTTTAAACTGCCACAATGTGCGTGAAAAATAGATGGAGTTTTACCTTGTGTGTGTATGTGGTTTTTTTTATTAAAAAAAAAAATGAACCCATGTTTCGGAAGCAGAAGGGTCAAGAAGCCAGTAGAAAGGTTAGATGCCAGCACTATGAATCTCATACTGTCTTAGCTTATCAATGAGGTCTAGTACAATGATTACAAGCAAAAATTGCTGTACTAATGAAGACAAAGATCTAAAAAATTAAACAGGGTGACAGGGTAGTATCCCTTGAGGACAACAATGTAAAACTAAGACCATAAATCACTCTCTAAAGACAATAAAAACCTATAATGCACAAAAGTGAACCATTTAATGTCTATGAAAGGCACTGTTAGAAACAGAAGTGTCAACCATCATACCTCTTGCTCCACAGCTAGAATGCAGAAGCTTGAAGTTCACTGTCTGTATCTGAAACTCATACACTTCAACTTCCCTTTCCAATTCCATATACTCAGCAATCCTGTGCTGACACCCAATTTGGAACTTGTGTGCTATTCTGATCCAAAAGGAGTGCTAGACAGTCATGCTGCAATCAAACTATTGCTTACAATTTTTTGCTGGGTTAAGGGTGTTGGGGACAAATTGGTCTTATCAGAAATCACTAAAACCTTAACCATTCTTCTTTGGTAGCTACAGAATGGGTGGCTAAGAGGACAGCAGAAAAAAAATCCTTAATCTTTTTCAGTAGGATTGTGGTTCTGAAATAAGCTATAAGGTAACTTAATTATTATAGGAATTATCAAAGAAATGTTGTACAAACATGCAAAATAGAACCCAAGTCTTCAAAGCATATCTCAAACATCTCAGTTTTATTTTATTCTGTACTATTTTATAGTTTGGCTATATGAAAACATCATTGAGAATACAAATGCATTCCAAATGTTTGATTCTTTTTTGATGCTAAAAAAAATCAAAGGTTTTGTTGTTGGTTTTTTTTTAACAAAGCAAACCACTACAAATTTTTTAGATGTGTCAACTTGTAGTAGTAGGCAAAGCCATTCTTGCTCTAGACAATAAGAAGATTCGTTTTGAGGAAAAACATGAATAACTTCATACATCATATTAATGTTTTAATTATACTTGCCATGTACAGTAAATTTCTTTTTTGTGAGGTAAATATTCAAACTTAAATTTGAATTTTTAGGGCTTATATACTGCAAAAAAGGACAAATTTTAGGGCCTATATACTCTTAAATTACAATGTTTGTATCTAAGAGTATCCAAGTCCCACCAGATACAGATTGTAAAAAAGCAGCAATTTACAAGATAAGGAACTTACCCAGATGCCCCTCAGTAGATGATTGGATCAACAAGATCCACTGGTATTTATACACAATGGAATTCTATACTGCCATCAGAAAGATTGACATTGCCCCATTTGTAAGAAATGCAAAGACTTGGAAAAAATCATATTAAGTGAAGTGAGCCAGACCCAAAGGAACATAGGCTCATTCCCCTCATTTGTAATAATTAGTACAAACCTTGGACTCTCCTAGCATAGGATTATAATAGCTCCAAACCTAGGTACATAAGGCCATATAGGATGAGATTAAATTAACGGACCTCCAGGACATGGAAACAAGTGCTTATATACGAGTGATTGTTGTTCTTAATGTACTATGTTTTTTCTCTTCTCTTTTGTTGCCCTTTGGTTAATCTCACATTGTTACATATCTGACTTTGTTACCTGGTATATTATATATATATATATATATATATACATATGTTTATTTGAAATAGGAAAGGAAAAAAGATGAAGGGAGGGGGCTGGGAGAGGGAAATGGGGACAAAAACATAAGGAAGTGTATCAATGTGTGAGAAGTAATGCACCTTCTATCTGGCAAATATAACTGTAACTCCTCTATATATTAAAATAAAAGAAAAAAGAAAAAAGCAGCAATTTAAACCAGAAAGATCCGAAGTTGAATTTGATCATAACATCAACTAGGATTAAGAGATAATGTGGGGAAAACAATATAAAGAGATATTTTTAAATAGCTCATACATCATGGGAACAATACAAGAGCAAGGACAAGAAATACGGATATCCTAAAGAGTTGGTTGAACACAGATTTTTTTCATGTGCAATTTATAGTCTACCCACATGCTAAATTGTGTAAGTAAGCTCTTGCAACTGTTAACTGTTAAGCTTAGATCATGTTATTGACATCTCCTATTAGGCACAAGAGCATTAAAAAAACAAAATACACGTTCCCCTAATTCTACATTCTTGTGTTGTGAGCTAGTTGCCCTTCTAGTCTATTTTTTGTAGGAGTTTCAGGTAGAAGTAGCACACGAAGCAGCATGCTTTAACTACACATGTTGCAGGTCCCGTGACAGGTTTTGGTTTGGTTTGATTTGATTTGGTATTTTGTTTGAAATGAAAAGGTAGAAAAAATGACTATGTATAGTGTCCACAGAGAAATCTGGTAGATGCAACAAAAAACAAAAGGCCAAGAGACTGCAAGTTATATAAGTGTATAAAGCACACATATGTATAAGCAAGACAAAACACAGTAATTTTTAAAGGAAAACTAAGGAAGATGTTGCCTCAGATTACAGATGGAGCCAGGTGTATTTTTTTGTGTGTGCCAGTCCTGGGGCTTGAATTCAGGGCCTGAGTACTGTCCTTGGGCTTTCTCAAGGCTAGAGCTCTACCACTTGGGCCACAGCACCACTTCCAGTTTTTTCTATGTATGTGGTACCAAGGAATCGAACCCAGGTCTTCGTGCATGCTAGGCAAGTGCTTTACCACAAGGCCAAACTCCCAACCCTGGAGCCAGGTCTAAATGAGAATTTTTAAATGAGGAGTATCCAAAAAAGCAGTGCATATCATCCCAAAAGAATGAAATGCTCATCTGTGGACAGAGCAAAAAGAATAGGGGAAATAGCCTGGAAAAGTAATTAAAATTCCAGAAGGCATCATGCAAACTGTCTGTGAAGTCTGTTATACACAAATCAGTATTTTTAAATATTTGCATTTTAGATAGCTCCAACATCATTGTGGACAACTGATCCTCAATGAGAAACAGATAGGATTTAAATTGACAAGTTATCTGGACTTTCCCTAACTCAAAACTTTTTATGCTTACAAATTTGTAGTTTCCATATTACAAATTCTGCTTATAAGTTGGGCACTGGTGGCTCACACCTATAATCCTAGCTACTCAAGAGGCTGAGATCTGAGAATCACAGTTCAAAGCCAGCCAATTACTACTACAAAGCCTGTGAGACTCTTATCTCCAATTAATCATCAGAAAACTAGAAGTGGTGGTATGACTCAAGCAGGGCGGTAGACTTGAGCTGAAGAGCTCAGGGACAGTGTCCAGGCCCAGAGTTCAAGTCCCACAACTGACCCACAAGCACACAAAAAGTCTTCTAAAAAAGAACAAAAATACTTTTGTGATATCACAGAAATATGAGAAATCAAAAGGAACAACAGTCAATTTATTTTAGCTACCAAAGGTTAGTGCTCCATAGATAGTGAAAAGCACCGAACATGAAGTCTAGATTCAGATTTCATTCAGATTCTATCATCATCATCCATAAATGAAATGATCTGGGGAAAGAAATTTAATTTCTGCTTACTGAGATTTTCGCCTTAATCACTGGGAGAATTGTAAGTGAACATATAATACAAAGAACACAGTGTATGAGCAAGAATAAGTACTCAGAATATGTTCACTGAATTCTCCACTTTCTTCATCCTTCAAAATTCAACTCAAAGTACTTTCATAAAAACAAACGATTCCATCCAATTTTCCTAAATCAAGTACCAGGGATCTGGTAAAGTCTTTGGCAGCTAGAATTTTGGCCCATTCTCACAAAATCCTGGACTGCAGATCTTAAAATCTAACAAGAGACATTTTTTAGAATACCTTTTATTACAAGTCTGTAATTCCAGTTATGTGGGAGGTAAACATAGGAGGATTGAAGTTTGAGCCTTCCCAGAATGAAAGAAAAAGTTACTGAAACCTAGCTCAAAAAACAAAGTAGACATCCAAAGAATCAGAGGTAAGAGGATTAAAAGAAATTTAGATATTTAACAAAAAGAAATTGCTGCCAGGTCATGTTTATTTTCCTTAGCAAAACACACACAAGAGCACAAAATTCATTTATGTATCATCATCATTATTTTACAAGTATAAATAATACTAAGAATTCAAGTACAGTCAAGTGAAGGCATATTTCCTATATGTTAATATGTAAACATAAACTAATTATTTACATCATATGCCTTTGGCCCAGCTGCAAAATAAAAGACACCAATAGAAACACTGCACTTGACTGTTTAATTGCATTCTTACTGAGAATTCGTACCAATACCTATGTAGTTACGACTATAACTTCAATATCGCTTACTGTAAACACCTAAACAGATATTTCCACCCCACTGGCAAATATCTCGAGTTAAAATTCTAGCAGGTTTTAATGATGAAATATTCAAAATCTTAATTGTGTTGCATTCCTTAAGACAAACACAACTAGAGAACTTATTCCTAACCAAAAGTTTTCCTATGTCAAAATAGGTATTATTTATAAATGATACATATAGAAAACAAAAATACTATTCATTTTTTGGTTAGGATAGATAAAATATCTAAAAGCTATCTAACATTGTGGATCATTATGCATTCAAAGTATCCTATTTCACTGGTACTGCTTGCTTTTAACCTTAATATCCACTAGCTTGATATACTGAAATTTCTAGGCAATCTGAATTTAAATGGTATCAAGAATATATGTTTAGGGGCAAAAACAAATTGTTTAAGTACCATCAAAAAAGTAATAACTGACATCAACAAGACTACAAATATCCAGTTGAAGGCACATGGAAACATTTACTACTTTGTCATCAAAGATTCTTCACCTAGTTCAAGATTAGTAATAGAATCAGCTCTGAAAACTGTTGATTTGGCTTCATTTGTTGAGTTTTCTTCATTCTCTATTTCTTCTAGTTTCTCCTCTTGTTCCTCTAAGACAGATGCCTTTTCTGTCATTTGGTTTGTCTGCTCTGTAGCTGGTATTTTGTCATCTGTCTGTTCTGTGCCATTATCAAGAGCATCTTGTTCTTCTAAAGATTCTGAAAAGATACAGATTCAAGATTTCAAGAAATGTTAAAACTATTAAATAAAACAACACAAACATATGGCAGGAACAGACTAAGAAACACTAGAATATTATTTTTTTTATTTTTTAGTGGGTCATGGGGCTTGAACTGGGTCTGGGTGTGGTCCCAGAGCTCTACAACTCAAGGCTACGGACCTACCCTAAAACCAAGTCCCATTTCCCATTTTCTAGAGGTTAATTGGAGATAAGAGACTCAGGCTCTTTCCTGCCGGGCTGACTTTGAACCATGATCCTCAGATCACAGCCTCCTCAGTAGTTAGGATTACAGGTGTGAGCCACTGTGTCCCATAGAATTTTTAATAGGACTCTAAAATCTTTTTTAAAATTAGAACTTTTGGGGCCAGGAGTGTGGCCTAGTGGTAGAGTGCTTGCCTAGCATACACAAATCCCTGGGTATAATTCCTTGGTATCACTTACACAGAAAAAGCTGCAAGTGGTGCTGTGGCTCAAGTAGTAGAATATACGAGTTGTGAGAAAGCTCAAGGACAGTGCCCAGGCCCTGAGTTCAAGCCCCAAGATTGGTAATAAATAAATAAATACATTAAATTAGTATTTTGTAAAAGCATATTTACGACATAGTATGTCTGAAGAAAAAGTTATTAGAAGGATATAAGGCAAACTGTAAGTTTTCAAGGTGGGGGGACTGGCATTCATAAGTTGGATACCCAACTCTCAAGTCCAATAGAATTAGGTACTGTACATCCAATAAACTCCTTGGTTATAGTAGAAGAAATTATTCCTCCTTTTACCTAAGCAATCCTATAAGCAATGTGTGTGTATTTTTTATGTGTATGTTTAGAAGGCGATTTCCCGTACTTGTTCATCTTGATTATTAAGGAATAAGAAAGTCACAATCCATATTTTTCAGAAGTATGATGATTCCCCCCCACTCTAGTGTAAGACAAATCCTCATACTTTAAAACTTCAGGTCAGAATATGCTTTGGATCTAGTGTTCTAAAAGAAAAAGGTCTTTTTCCTATTTTCAAAGCAAAAGTTAAGTACAGATCTTGGTCTCTACCTAAAAATTTATCCTCTTACACTCTTAAGTTTTATTAAATTTAAATGCCTCAGTAAGAATTTTATTAAATAAATGGTACTTAATATTTCAAATTTTAAAGAATGAAATAAATGAGAAACTAATAGGAGCGAAGAAGCTCGGAGCCCTCCAATTTCCAAGTAAATTGTAGAATACAGCCTTGAGATACTACTTTTTGTTTTTGTAACAAAAAGCATTGTTTGCAAGGGAAAATAATTAAACCATCTGCTAAGCAAAAAAAGCAGATTTTCCTACTGTCATAACATCTTTTTTTGTTTTGTTTTGTTGTTGTTATTGGGTTTTTGTTGTTGTTGTTGTTGTTGTTTTTGCCAGTCTTGGGGCTTGACTCAAGGCCTGGGCACTGTCCTTGGACACTTTCTGCTGAAGGCTAGTGCTCTGCCACCTGAGCTACAGTGCCACTTCCAGCTTTTTCTGTATATGTGGTACCAGGGAATAGAACCCGGGTCTTCATATATGCTAGGCAAGCACTCTACCTACATTCCTAGCCCAAGCTGTCATAACAGATCTTTTATGAGATCAGTATTACTGACTGAAAATTTAAAAAGAAAAACAACCTACTTAAGGTAAAGCTCTAGTTAAATTCCTTGCCGAGTATGAGTCAAAGTTTTACAAAATAAAACAGTTTTGCAAACAAATTAAATATATAAAATAGTTCTGCAAATAAATTACCTATTATAGGTACATATTAGCTCCAAGGCCTAAGACCTTCATGATTTTATAATAAACACAAACTATTTATTTCTCCCACATTCTTTGCCAGGATTTCGAACATTTTCAAGAAACATTATTTCCTTAAATATGCTAGCCTCTGGATTTACAGAGTAAATTCCAAATTATACTTAATAACACCCTCCTGTAGGAAAATCTCATATCATAAATATTAGTGGGTAACATTCACAAATCATATTTGTGACAACTGTTCTCAATAATGATCTTATACTAGCATTGCTGCATCATTTGGCCTTAACTAAAGTCCAAAAAAAAAGTATGTCACTTGAGTTTTGTTGTTTGAATGTCCCAGGGCAGAAAGAAAAAAGCAGAAAAGGGCAAATGAAACAAGTCATTCCTGCTGCAAAAACAAGCAAGTTCTATGAAAAATGTTAGGACATACCAACCATTTGTAATTCTACCATTACAGAATTTATCCATGGTAGAATTTTAGGAGTCATAGTTTTCCACAACTCTCTGGCCATTAAGCAGTATTTACTTGGCAGGAACTTTATAATTTGTTTAAGTCTTCTGAAACAAAACAATAAAGCCACACAAAACAGAAAAAAAATAGTTCAAAATCTAGGATACAACTACAAATATCCATGTTTAAGAGAACATATACATATACTTTATCTGACAGATTGCCTCAAAACTATTCTCACACAAAAGGGGTATCAAAATTTAAGGTTTATTAAAGTTTTTGTTGTTTTGTGCTGGTCCTAGAACTTGAACTCAGGGCCTGAGTGATGTCTCTAAGCTTATTTGTTCAAGGTTAGTGCTTTAACACATGTAAGTCTTTTTGGTGGTTAACTGGAGTTTCATGGGCTTGTGTGCCTGGGCTAGCTTAGAATTGTGATCATCAGATTTCAGCCTCCTAAATAGCTAGGGTTAAAAAATTACCTTACTAGGCCAAGCCAGTTTTAGAATTCTGGGTTCATAAAAAAGCAGTTCATACAAGAACTAAAAACTTTAAATATCATGTAATAAATACAAAGAAATATCGTATGCTGACATATTTAGAAAATATGACACATGAAGTTTCTAATCAATATTGCTATTGCAGAGACTAAATGAAAAAGCTAAAAAAACTGAAATGATAGCAAGGGCTGAAAAATAATCAGAATCTATTAATAACTACTTTTGGTTGGTTGGTTTGGAGAAATCTCAATAGTGGCAACACTACAAAAAATTAGTATATGACGTATTTATTATGCAGACATTAGTCTAAATGAGCCAGTATTTGATATTTAGAGGCTAATTTCATTTTGAATGAAATTACACAAAATATAACATAAGTACAGATAAAAATATCCTATAACAAAGCCTGGGCCTTGAATTCAGGTCCTGAGCACTGTCCTTGGACTTTCTCAAGGCTAGAGCTCTGCCACTCGAACCACAGCACCACTCCTAGCTTTTTCCTACGTATATGGTACTGAGGAATCAATACCGGGTCTTCGTGCACGCTAGGCAAGCACTTTACCACTAGGCCAAACTCCCCACCACTCATATGCCTATTCTAATTAAAAACAAAACAAAAAAACAAAACTTTTTTTATCTTTTCTGTTTAATTGAAAGTTAAAACAGCTTGGTGGTACAAAATACATTTTAGAAGACATAAATACTAGCCAGGTTCAGTGGCTCACACCTGTAATCCTAGCTACTCGAGAGGCTAGCCTGGGCATGAGACTCCTCTCCAATTAAACACCAAAAAAACAGAAGTGGCGCTGTGTCTCAAGGGGTAGGGCGGTAGCCTTGAACTGAAGAGCTCAGGGACAGTGTCCAGGCCCAGAGTTCAAGTCTCACAACTGACCAAAAATATAAAAAAAGAAAGAAAGATATGAATACTTAGCCACACAATATTCAAAAGAAACCATGCTGAGTGCTGGTGGCTAGCACCTGTAATCCAAGCTACTCGGGAGGTTGAGATCTAAAAAAATTTGTTCAAAGTCAGCCTAGGAAGAGAATCCATGAGACTCTTTATCTCCAATAAATCACTCAGAAAAAGCCAGAGGTGGCACTGTGGCTCAAGTGGTAGAGTAGTAAGTAGCATTGAACACGAAGAGACTCAGACAGCACCCAGGCCCTGAGTTTGAGACACAAGACAAACAAAAAATAAAAAGCCAGACGGTTTGTTCACAATTTAAACAAACCTATGTTTCCCTATATGGTCCAATTTATAAGTCAAAACAGTTACCTGAAAAGCCTAGCTTAACTATGTATAAGAAAAAACATTATAGGGGCTGTAAGTTTGACCTAGTGGTAGAGTGCTTGCCTGGCATGCACAAAGACCAGGGTACAATTCCTCGGTACCACATATGTAGAAAAAAAGCCAGAAGTGGTGCTGAGGCTCAAGTGATAGAGCTCTAGCCTTGACAAAGTCCAAGGACAGTGCTCAGGCTCTGAGTTCAAGCCCAGGACTGGAAAAAAAGAAAAATAGAAAACAAAAAACATTAATTATAGCATCTATAATCCCAATAATTTGTGTGGGGGGGGGGGTCATGGGGCTTGAACTCAGCCTAGGCGCTGTCCTTGAGCTCTTTAGCTCAAGGCTACCACCCTACCCTAGAGCTAAGCCCCACTTCGCATTTTCTAGAAGTTAACTAGACATAAGAGTCTCAGGTCCTTTTGTGTCTGGGCGGGCTTTGAACCTTGATCCTCAGATCTCAGCCTCCTGAGTATAGGTAGGATTATAGGCATGAGCCACCATGCCCAGCAATCCCAATAAAATTTTATACTGACAAAAATCCATGATATTTACTACCTACTTTTACTTCGCTTACACTACATTCCAATATTTCTTACCAAATAATAACAAATTGGTATGCAGTTTGTACAGCTAAGACTCAAATCAGACAACTCAAACTCATAAAACTGAGTATAACAATATAATGAAACCACTGTTTCACCTATAAACCACACACATACAAAAACAAGAATTTCACGTTGGCCAGGCATAGTGGCTCATGGCTGTAATCCTAGCTGCTTGGGAGCCTGAGATCTGAGGATTGCGGTTCAAAGCCAGCTCGGGCACTAAAGTCTGAGACTCATCTCCTTGAGCAGTAGGGCAGTAGCCTTGAGCTGAAGAACTCAGGGATGGCATCCAGGCCCAGAGTTCAAGCCCCACAGCTGACAAAAATAATAATAATTTCACCCTACCTGTAGGTTTCTACTCAGCTCTTGAAAGAATAATGAACAACTTCATTTGCCCATTGTATGTGCACACTATTAGTATACCCAAAGAATGTCATTAAATTGACAACTTTCATGTCTTACAAAAAATAGTTTACAGAACAAGGCATGTATTTTATCCTAATTTAACCAGATAACCCAATGAATAAAGTTAAGTTACAACCACTTATGAGAAAATAGCTAGAATTCAACAGCCAAAAAAAAAAATCACTGAATTATTTACTACTAGGAAATAAATCATACTGAGTTTTACTATCAAACAATGATCAAGCTGATGGTGGTTTGAAAACAATGTGGTTTAGAAAGCTGAAAGTGGCTTAGAAAACAGTTTCTGACCTTGGGCTCTACTAGCAGAGATCTGCAATAGAGCAAAACCTTGATACATAAGGCCACATAGTATGAAGCTAATTGAAAGGACCTCCGGGATATTGAAACAAAAGCCATATAATGAATGATTGTTGTCCTTAATGTACTATGTTATCTCTCATCTCTTTTGCTGTCCCTTGGTTATCTCATATTGTTACAGTATCTCACTTTGTTATCTAATATATTGTATATATTTGTATTTGGTTATTTGAAAGTGGATAGGGAAGGGGGGAAAACAAGATGAGGGGTGGGGGTGGAGGGGAGGGAAATGGGGACCAAGACATGTGAAAGGGTATCAATGTATGTGAATTAATGCATCTTCTATCTGGCAAATATCATGTAACCCTTTTATTAATTACAATAAAAATATTTTTAAAAAAAGAAAACAGTTTCTGTTAGTCAAAAGGTATATCTATAGCTCAAGCAAGCTCAAAACAACATGCCACAGAGCATCTCAATGAAACTGAATATAAATGGTGATGCATTTTGGAATAATTTTCATGATTAACAGCAAATATGCTAAAAGCCAAATTTTCTCCCATTCAATATAACCTAAATATACCTATTTTGTATAAAAGAGTAGACAGAAATCAGATTAGCAAAATAAACTTATCTAAAGTTTTCTATTTTTACTAGTATTAGATGTCATGTTTATTATTGTATTCATTCAATAAAAACTATTATCTGCAAAAATATATTACATGAGACCTAGACAAACATTAGACCAATGAAGACATGATATTAACACTTTTTAGAACATGGTAGCGAAAATCACAAAACATAGTACTAGTAAAATAACAATGCAGAGACCCACTTTGTAATGATTAAGTTACTACATTCAATAAAAAAAAATGCGATACCTTGCGTATTTTAGAAAGTTTTTTTTTCACCTTTTGAGACAGTCTTATTAAGTAAGCTCAAGGTGGCCTTGAACTCAGGATCAGTCATCAAAGTGCTAGTTTTTGCAAGCATGTACCAACATACCCATTTTATTTATTTGCGTGTTTATTTTGTGCCAATCCTGAGGCTTAAACTTGTTCCTGAGCATTTCTGTTCAATGTCTAGCACGCTGCCTTCTCTGGCTTTTTAAGTGCGGTTAATTGGAAATAAGACTCATAGAAGCACAAGGATTGCATCCAGGTCCCACAACCAGAAGGTAGGAAAGCAGAAAGGGAGGGAAAGAGTCTGGGCTGGCTTTGAACCTTGGGTCATCAGATATGGCCTCCTGAGTAGCTAGGATTAATGATAAAGTGAGGATTTCAAAGCAGGTCATTTTTTGTATTCCATGTCCAGTGTGATTTCGGACATAAGATAATCCATTTCCCTCATTCCTTGTTTTTCTCTTAATTATCTGTCATCAAAGCACATAGATATACAACAGAGGAAGGAGAATGTGAAGAATTTAAATTTTAATGAAAGAAATTTCTTCAAGATCTTTGATGCAATCTGTACAAAATTTCAAGAGTTTTAAAGAATTATCCAGAAATTTTAAAAGCCTGATTCCTCATCCTAAATGTAAATTCTTCTAATATCAGAATCCAGACAAATTTGATTTTAAAAATTGTGTCATAGACCAGAAAAAAAAAAAGAAGCTACTGATATTTGTTCAAAGAAAACTTTAGGTGAAAGTTAACTTTTGAGGATATCTGCAAATTCTATAACCTAATCTGTACAATTCTTCAATACCAATAAACTATTTCAATGTTAAAAAATACAGAAATTCGGGCCAGGAGTTTGACCTGGTGGTAGAGTGCTTGCCTACCATGCATGAAGACCTGGGTTCAATTCACTGGTACCACATACATAGAAAAAAGGCAGAAGTGGGGCTGAGGATCAAGTGGTAGAGCTCTAGTCTTGAAAAATCCCAAGGACAGTATTCAGGCCCTGAGCTCAAGCCCAAAACTAGCAAAAAAACAAACAAACAAAAAAACAGAAATTGAAACAAGAAAGTTTTTGTTCAGTTCTCAATTTTCTGTATCACTGAAGAATTTAGAATCTAGAAACCTACATTCCCATCAGCATTGCCTGTTAGCAGAGCAGATGATTAAGATGATCTGGTCTTGTTTAACAGTTCAGTTTAGTTGTTAAGGGTACTCCATTGGTATCCAAATCATACTCAGCTTCATCAGATCATCAGAAATATTTCCCCATTGTTCACTGAAGAAATCCAGATTTGAATTGATAACTGTTTTATAGTGTGGTACTAGGAGTTCTGGAGAAAAGCTTCAGTCTTCTGGAGAGCCAAAGAGAAAAAGATGTCCATGGCCAATTTGATGAATCAAAAAAGAAGTATGAAGAAGTTACTGTCCTGGAAACAACAACCAAATAAAATTGTTGTTTCTACTTTTACTACTATAGAGTCTGCAGATCCTGCCTCAAGTTTAGTCTTTGCCTATTAACATTACCTTACTGGGGTTGAGTTTGAGCCAGTTAGACTTCATTCCAGAGATTTCAGACAGAAAATGAGACATCTGAGGTATTGCTCCGCCTAGATTAGATGAGAAGGAAAAGTATAGCTGGGTGTTGTTTGCTAACTATCCATCTTGACCTTAGCAAAAGAAATAAAGCAAAGGACCCATTATCAAGATTTTTATTTTGCTGGCTGTTTTTTTCCTTTTCTTTTGCTTTTTTTTTTTTAAAAAAAAACTCTCACCTATTTAGCTTTCAAATACTGACTTTAGCTTTCATAAGCAAGGTTATTCATTGCAGACTTCAATTTTTCCTCTAGGCATCTTCAGTATGAAATCCTTTAATTCTCAGTTCCGAGAGGCTGCAATGCTAATGTAGGTGGTCTGCATGCAAAAGTATGCAACTCAGAGCATGACTTAAGCAAAAGAAAAATTATGACACAGTTTGAAGTTGTTGCAGACTTGGAGAAGATGAATGCATTCATCAGTGTTGGAAGTATACAGGCCTCTGTCAAATTTATTTTTATGTTAGTAAGCCAAAAGCAAAGCCCAATTCAGCATATATATTTTTTAGGTTCACTCTTCAGTCTAAAAAAGAAATCCTTAAATCTCATACTAAGTTTCTAATATTTAAAAGTTTACTGCCTCATAGAATATATTCTCTGTTAAAGAAATATTGTTTTCAATATTAATGCTTTTTGGTTGGTGGGGTTAATTCTGAGTCTTGAACTTAGGGCCTGGCCACTGTCCTTGATTGAGCTTTTGTTCTCAAGGTTAAGGCCCTACCATCTGAGCCACAACTCCACTTCCAGCTTTTGCTTTTGTAAAGAAATCAAATGTAGCCAGGTTCAGTGGGTCACACCTGTAATCCTAGCTCCTCAGGAGGCTAAGATCTAAGGATCAGGGGCCAGCCTGGACACTAAAGTCCATGAGACTCTTATCTCCAATTAACCACCAAAAGACCAGAAGTGGTGCTGTGGGTCAAGGGATAGTGCAGTAGCCTTGAGCTGAAGAGCTCAGAAACAATGCCCAGGACCAGAGTTCAAGTCCCATGATTAACCAAAAAAACAAAAAAAAAAAGAAAAAAAGAAAGGAAGAAATCAAATGTATGTAGTAAATGATAATTCCTAGGAATTAAAAGGAGTAATACTGACTATTATAGGGGTCTAGAGGCTGACACCTATAATATCCTAGCTACTCAGGAGGATCTGGGGACCAAGGTTCGAATCCAGCACAAGCAAGAAAGTCCATGAGACCTTTATCTGTAACTAACCACCAAAGTTGGAACATACTTATTTTATTAATATCAATCACAAATTTTCTTTTTTAATATGGATGGAAGTTGCATAGATTTAAGTAAATTAAATTTGGTGATAAATATTAAATATTTTATTTAAATAATTTTTCAAGAAACAGTAATGAGAATGTGTATATTAACTGGCTGTCATGGAGCTTGTGGTAATTCCATTCAGTACTTTTGATTCTCTGTTTTGTGTCTGGAAAGATTGTTCTTATGCCTCTTTTACATTTTGTATTTGCATGCAAACAGTAAAAAAAATACACATCATACCATTATGTCAATCACAAATTTTCTAATAAATTTATGAATGACTTTCATAGTCAATGTTTCATTCAGATAAATTTTTAAAAAATGACTATAAAATTTCACAAGATTTCAGAAGAGTTCACTCCATAAGCAATGTTTAGCTGACTGATAAATGCTGCTCATCAAAACATAATCTGCATTTTAAAACTGAATGAAACACATCTTACCAGTCACACAGGAAAGCCATCAAGAGCAATAACTGACGTGCATACTGCAAATATTGGTAAAATTAATGTACTATTACCTATAGGCATTATGCTTCTATTATTACTAATAGCACACATTAAGAGAAAAGCAAATTTAATTAACATACTCATACCTTCACTAAATTGGTTCTCAGATGAAAGCATACTTTCTGATGTCAAGGCCTCAACAAAACTTGAGCCTTCAACTGCCTGCCTCTTCTCAAAATTAAACTCTGGAAGTCGTGGAGCCTGTGGTCTAGTTTTTCTTGCAGGATTCAAGAAAAAACAGTAGGCACATCGAAAGGCTGTGGAGAATTTTTTTAAATAAAGAAAAGCAAAAATCAAGACTAATCAAATAACTTAAAAAACTACTTTTTCAAAGTCAAAGAACCTCTCAAAGGTTATTTACATTTTGCGATATTCATTTTATAATATTATGGTATATGTATTAACTAAAGTTAATTTCAAAGTATATTTTCTAGTTATTAAAATTATATTAATTTTAAAGCAGAAGATATAACAAGTTAGATGGTGGTGAACAAATACCATATTTAATTTAAATATATTATTAAGCTTGCAGTTAGCGGAATCATTATTTTAATATCAAGAACCTTGCCTGTGTTTTATTTCCAAAGTACTATTTAACATATTTAATAGCGGCTGTGTGACACAATCACCTGTGAGTTTAAAAGACAATGTTCATCCTTAAACCTCACTGAAAATTAAATCAAGACTGTTTGTAGGTATGTATATGATAATTTTTTTAGGCACTCCAGGTGATTTTGGTGTGCAGTAAGTTTGAGAACAACTCACTACAAGATAAGCCAAGTTCTTCACTAGTCACAGTACTTCGCAGTGCATTTTAAGTAAGGGCAGTGTGTCTGGCCAATGTATACAGTATCTAAAAGAACTGGCATTCCATGGAAAGTGCCATAGAATAAAATATTTAAGCGTAAAGTATGTAAATATATTTGTTCAATAATTCTTACCAATGTATTCAAATTCTTCCTTCAAAGCCATACCATTATGAGAAAAACACTGCTGACAAATAAGGGCATACCTACACAAAAAGAAAAATTATTAACCCAACAGATACAATTGTGGACAAAGTTCATAAAAGAGGTTATTTGAACACCAAAGCTTATTTGTATTACAACATAGCTCAGTATGCAGTACTAAATGATGTATTTTGGGAAATCCTTAAAAGCCAAGGTTAGCCACAAACAAACAAAACTTCAACTTTTTTTTTTTTTTTAATCAGAGCTTGAACTCAGGCCCTGGGCACTCTCTCTGAGCTCTTTCACCCAAGGATAGCACTCTGTCATTCGGAGCCACGGCACCACTTCTGGTTGAGTGGTTAATTGAAAGAATCTCACGGGTACTTCTCTGCCTGGGTTGGCTCTGAATTATGCCTGTATCTCAGCCTCCTGAGTAGTTAGGATTGTAAACATGAGCCAGTGGTGCTGGGTTTAAACTATTTTGAAATTTGTACATCATATTAAAAAAAAAACTAAGAAAAAGTTGAATATATCCTTAAGCATATTCAATATAGAACACTTAAAATTTTGGTTTCTCAATGTGTCTTTCTTGTGGTGATGGCTCCCAAAATCTGTGGTCAAATGTATCAGAAAGATGGAACCCTTTTAGGAGATTATCAATGAATATTATTCAAACCTGAGAAAATTTGCAATAAAAAAGACAATTAAATTTCTATGCATTGTGTTTCCTGTGCCTATTTTTCCCAGTTACACATTATCATCATTTTTTACTCTCTTTATGAAAGTAGTATTAAGTAAAGCTGTCAGATATCTTCTTTGCTACCCAATGAACTTTTTAAAAGCCTACACTATGAAAGTGCTCTGCACTTATCATACCTATCTTCCTAGAATTATGGCAAGGACATGTAAATTGTTCTTATCACTATTAAAAGTATTACTCTCATGAAATTCAGAATTGACACTTATCAAAGTTCATTTCTTACAATCTACCAATTTTCACTATTTTATGCTTTCCAAGTTTAAAAGCCACAGTGAAATAATTTCTCTAAAATTAATCTTATAACCAAAGTAGTCTTATTTTATCAAAATAGATAGTATGTAGATTATTTTATCCAATTTTTGCTAAAAAACATGAATATGTATTACTTTTCAGTGGTCTACAACATTCTAGTATGTCCTAATAATCAGGAAACAAGAGCCAAAAAATTAGAACATACAGTGTAGATGTGCCTTTGTACTCATAAGGACAGGGATATGTGCACATGGGCACTCACATACACACACACACACACACATATATTTTATATATATATATACATACACACACACATTCTCTCTCTGATCAATAAACATTCTCATTTTCCTATATTTATACACATAGTAAACATTACCTGTTCTGTGGACCATCACCAACCAAATATTCAACAATTCTGTCCAGAGCACCTCGTTCTCGGGGAAGAATAGGTCTTGCTAAGGGTGGACCTGGAGGATGAAGACCTATTAAATAAATAAATCTACATAAGATTTACATATATTATATATGAATACAGAAACAAGATAAATGTGTTGGATCTGTTAAAACATTTTAATGAAACAGTAAAATATTCTTAATATTTCTAAAATATTTACTTTTTTTTTTGGTGGGTCTTGGGGTTTGAACTTGACTTGGGCTCTGTCCCTGAGCTCTTCAGCTCAAGGCCACTACCCTACCCTTGGGCCTGCTCCTTGTCTGTGAGCTTTTCAGCTAAGGCTACTGTCCTACCCTTGAGCCAAGCCCCACTTCCTGTCTCAGGTCTTTTTGTGCCCAGGTTGGCTTTGAACCTTGATCCTCAGATCTTAGCCTCCTGAGCAGCTAGGATTACTGAGTAGCTAGGATTACAGGCATGAACCACCACACCTAGCTAACATTTACATTTTCATTAAAATTACTGTACAGGCCAGGAGTAGTGGATCACGCCTGTAATTTAGCTACTCAGGAGGCTGAGATCTGAGGATCAAGGTTCAAAGTCAGTTTGGGCAATAAAGAACCAACAAAAAAACGTGAGACTCATCTCCAAATAACCTCTAGAAAACTGGAAGTGGCTTGTAGCTCAACCAGTAGGGCCATAGCCTTGAGCTGAAGAGCTCAGGGACAACATCCAGGCCCAGGGATATCATGGTAGCCTTGAGCTGAAGAACTCAGGGATAGTGCCCAGGACCAGAGTTCAAGCCCCATTAGTAAACAACAACAACAAAAAACTATCAATATAGTTTATTAAGAAATAAATACAAGCTCAGTTCTGTGCAAACTAAAAAAATACTTTCTAAATCACTTTAAAAAATGTAATTTGCATTGGTTTAACATATGTAGCAGTAAAATGGATGACAATGTCAAAGGAAATGACCACAACACAAAGGGCAGAAGAAAAGAAATATAAGTATGTTCTTAGAGTCTTAGAATTGTATGTAAAATGATAATTACTCAAAAGGAACTGTGGTAAATTTAAGATACAAACTATTAAGTCCCAAAATAACTATTAAAATAACTAAGAAAAGGGGCTGGGAGTTTGGCCTAGTGGTAAAGAGTGCTTGCCTAGCGTGCATGAAGACCCAGGTTCGATTCCTCCATACCACATACATAGCAAAAAGCCAGAAATGGTGCTGTGGCTCAAGTGGTAGAGTTCTAGACTTGAGAAAGTCCAAGGACAGTGCTCAGGCCCTGAGTTCCATCCCCATGACTGGCAAAAAAAGAAAGAAAGAAAGGAAGGAAAGAAGGAAGGAAGGAAGGAAGGAAGGAAGGAAGGAAGGAAGGAAGGAAGGAAAGAAGAAAAAATTACTAAGAAAAATTACAAACAATAAGGTAGCAAAAGATTAATCATAAAAGATATAGATGCAAAAGAAGGAAGAAACTAAGAAAAAGTGCCAGGCATCTATGCTTTACACCTGCAATCATAGCTACTCAGGAAGCTAATAGCTGAGAAACAAGGCTCAAAGCCAACTTGAGCAGGAAAGTTCTGAAGTCTTATGTTCAATTAACAACCAAAAAGGTGGAAATGAACCTGTCTCCTAAATGGTAGAGTGCTAGCCTTGAGCAAAAAAAATCTCAGGAACAGTGATTAGACCTGAGTTCAAGCCCCAATGCCTTGGCAACACAGGGAACAATACATGGAACAAACATGGAAGGAAAAGGCATAAAGCATTCAAAGTTCAAACTTGAATGTACAAGTTATTATACTAAATTTATATGACCTGAATATTCTTCACAAGTAAAGATCATTAGACTGGATACAAAAAAATTATTTTGAAGTAGACTTCAACATACTCCCTTATCCTTTCCTACCAAAACAAACAAAAACAAAATAAAGCAAAACAAAAAATGGGAGATATGCTGGCTAAAGTGTAAAAGGATGCCATGATTAATCAAAATATCTGAAGTAGCTATATTCAGAGCAAAATTAACATAATAGGTAAAACTGATTAACTTCCTAGTGACAAAGATATTTATCAAGAAAAAGTCAACATTCTTTCTGAATTTATAAAATAAGTACACACAAATAATAACATAGAAAACTTTAACAATACTCTCTACTATCAAGTTTATAAAATTGCCCCTCATAGTTGTTCAACAGAAACAGAATATGTTTTTTTCAAGCAAAACAAAAAAAGTACTAAGATATAAACATACTTTATATGTGGCTCCCATGTGTATGAAGATAATATATATGATTTAGTTTTTCATCTACTTAACAAATAATAGATACCATTCACACTTCATAAATTGTTAACTCTTTGATAAGAGATTAATTAAGCAAGATATATGCTTAATTGAGACAACACAGGAGGAGATGAAAAGCAAGAATAAAAATTTAAAAGCCTGATGTTTGCCTTTGTATAACAAGAGGGTAAAGGGTAGAATATGTGGAAATGGAGATTTCATAAAAGATTGAACTGAAATGGGGTCCTGTTGGATGGAATAAGCTTTACAATATAGGAATTCAAAGTTTTCAAAAATGGCTGTGACAAATGCTCTGAAGTTATTAAAACTGTAAAGTCTAGCTTTACAGTTACAATTCTTTATTGTCTTACTTAACACTTAAATACTGTCACAAAAGTAGGGGCAACTGACAATACAGAAGTTATTTAGACATGAAACCTGGGTGTCTAGAACAAGTTCTTAGTATTTCAAATCAGCATATTTTTTTAAGATATCATGAGGTAAGTTATTAGTTCTTTGTACTAACAACATCCAAATATCACTGAAAAATAAATTTTAATATAGATATTGTCATCCCTCTTACTCTATTTTCACCTTGAAGAAACATGCCAAATTAGTTTTGGCATGCTGAGGATTGAAACAAGGGTGTTTCACACACTCAGCAAATTTTAGAGCTGAGCCACATCACCAGCCCACAAATTTTGAAAGCATGTAAGCCAACAACTTTTGATAGATTATTTTACTTCTATTTAAAGTGGATGTATCCACAAAGCAAACTAAATACATAAGTACATAAAGTTTAACATTTCATAAAACTTCCTTCACACTAATTTTTAAAATAATGCATCTTCGTTCTCATGCTGTTATGGACAACAGTAATTAGCGGCAAGCATCAAAAGCAATCATTGCAGGAAAACTGATCATTTTTACACAAGTTGGCAAATTATCAAGTACCTGCGGGTTATTAATTTTCAAACATATGGGAGCCCTGTGGTAATACACATTAAATTGATTCTTTTCCACAAATGGTATTATAAAGAAAATGAATTATTAATCTTCTATATAATAAATCATGTAATTCATTTATATTTTTGGCAGTGTATAATCTAAGCAGTTTCCAAACATATTAATTAGCAAGCTTACCAAAATGTTTTATTTACACACACATGAAATTAGGCCATCATCACTTTATAACCCTGTCCTTACAAATACAATTCTTATTAATATAAGTTGCTAAACCTTTATATCTATACAAGATACAAATGAAAATTCATGTATTCTCACCAAATAAACAGAACTTTAAGCCAGAAATTTAAATCATCACTTAAAATTACAGTTATCTCAAATTAACTAGATAACAAATAATGATTCATTTTCGATCAATTTCACAAAATAAATGGTGTCTGTAGAGTATTATTATATAGTAAATTTAAAAACATTTTTATGTTATTTATTTAAAAGTATTAAGATTTGTGCACATTTCATCAATAGTTAGCTTTGCTGCTCTGTTCATAAAGTTTTCTAGTTTTCTTGAACTTTAAGCTGTGTTTTTTAATGGAAAACATTACAGTATCTCACTCTGTTATCGGATATATTGGATATATTTGTATTTGGTTATTTGAAATTAGATAGGGAAGGGGGGAAAACAAGATGAGTGGGGGTGGGAGGGAGGGAAATGGGGACCAAGACATGAGAAAGGGTATCAATGTATGTGAATTAATGTACCTTCTATCTGGCAAATATAATGTAACCCTTCTATTAATTAAAATAAAAAATATATGAAGAAAAAAAATCTGCCAGATAGTAACATATAGGTTTTTTTACTGATTTATTACAGAAAAGTTGTAATAAATGTTGATAACTTCTCCTTAACCTCAAAATATTATAAATTAGATTTACATGTTAATATCTAGTTATAAAAACACAAAAATCCAACTTAGAGTATCATACTTAGTAAATCTGTCATAGAAATATATGTAAAAATGATATAATGTGCTAAAGCAGTGAACTTCGCTCAAATTCCAAAAGGAACTGAGCATTTGATGCTATGTATTAACACTCTAGAATAGAATTTCTTCCTAAGATCCAGCACACTAAAAAGAGAGATTATAAGAAGGGGGCGAAACATCAAAAGGGCCAATAACAGATCTTTATAAAGTGTCTACTAGTATTAAGATTCCATGACTTAGAAAAAAAAATCTACTACTAGCCCATATTAGCAAAATCAATATGGGGTACAAAATACAAACTCCCTAATATATATTCATTGTCATGTTTAAAATCATCATGTAAAGGGATTAGCAAAAAAATGAATATTTTGTAAAATCATTCTTTTCAATCTCTATTATACATAAATCTGGAACTATTTTGAAGTTGACTATAAAAAGATATACTATACTATTGACTACAGAATACTACAAAGTTTTATTACCATTTAAACAAAGAAGCTGTAACAGTTAAATGAGCTCAAGAAATAGGTTTCAGTATCACAAGGTGCCAGCTGTAAAGAGTTATGGCTAATTGGATATGGAAGTCCTGCTTAATCAGATAACCGCAATGCTATTTCCAAATGAAATGCCATTTCCATATTGTCTGAAAATGGCCCGTTTTATTGGTAACTAGAGAAAACAATATAAACTGTAAATAACATTAAGTGCTCTGTTTACCCATTCCAGGCACTGAAGTAGCAGGGGATCCAAGACGTCTCGGTAAAGCATTTGATGGTAGGGCGGAAGTAACAGTTCTTTCTGGTGGTCCACCAGGAGCTGAAGCATCCTTTGGTGGTCCAGGAGATACTGGAACTTGTGGAGGAGGAGGTCCCTGATTAGAGCTTGTGGGTGTTGGTGAAAGGTTTCTTTGAGCTGCAGATCGCTGACGAATCTCTAAGAAGAATAAGCATATACTGTATTTAGTATCCAATATACCATATTAGCCAATGTCCAACTGACATTTAAAATTGTCGCACCAAAAGAGATTGTAGGGTCAAAATATCTTGTAATGAGAAATCTATAAAATCTAATACTAAAAACAGAGAACTCTTGTTTCTGGAACCCATAATTGTACATGTTTATAGGACAAACAATCACCTAATATCATTTTTCAGATAAACTCAGTATCTATATAATAAAACCAAAGAAATACAATATTCAACTATGTATAATGCCTTTTTATAGTAAGCCTATTTAATTACAATAAAGGCAAAGTTTATTGGAATTAGCATAACTCTTTAAGATTAAAAGTGATAATTCAAGAAATAAATGAATATATATCCTCCAATTATGATACTTGTCATTAAAACACTAAAAAGTTCTTCTATACTATAGAGGTACCATTTCTATTGTCCCTTATACTATGACTATCTTTTTGAAAAATTTCTTTTTGTCAATATGTTTAATAGAGGAAAACTTTCACTCTTCATAAACAATGTAGAAATCACAAGATTTTTTTTGGAACAAGGCTGCTGTTTGTTTTCATAGTTGTATTAGAACACAGTCCTGTTCTTTTTTTTTTTTTTTTTGCCAGTCCTGGGCTTGAGCTCAGGGCCTGAGCACTGTCCTTGGACTTTCTCAAGGTAAGAGCTCTACCACTTGAGCCTCAGCACCACTTCCAGCTTTTTTCTATGTCTGTGGTACCAAGGAATCAAACCCGGGCCATCGTGCATGCTGGGCAAGCACTTTAACCACTAGGCCAAACTCCCGGCCCCGCTCCTTTGTTTTTATATATTGTCTGTGCCTGATTTCAAAGGGTTGAGACCATACGGCCATCATGGCCCTTTCAAGAAAGTATTTCATGATTCCTACTCAGTAACATAAAATTTTAACATCTCACCATAATCTCCCTGAATATCATAAAAGGACCTTCAAAACTTTTTAATAATATGCACAACTTAACTTTTCAAAATTTCTGAATTAGTGGGCTGAAACCCACTAGTGGGCATACATGGTAAAAATGTATCCTTGTAGAAGAGTAAAACACATCAGATTTTGACTCCATTTAACAGCTAAAATTTTTCATTGAAGTTCATTGGAAGATAGGCGCTGGTGGCTCACATCTGTAATCCTAGCTACTAAGGAAGATGAGAAATTTAAAGATTGAGCTTCTAAGCCAACCTAGGCAAGAAAGTCCATGAAAAAAAGCCAGAAGTGGTGGAGTGCTAGCTTTGAGTACAAAAGCTAAAGTACTAAAAGTACTAAAGTATATCCACAGTTCATACCAAGTCTTTTCAAACTGCTTCAGCTGAAATTATTGAGACCAACAAATTTTCTGGTTCATAATTCAGTCACTTTAATAATACAATACAAGCACATCTCATTGCATAAGCAAAACTCTTGACATTTTCCATATGATTTATGTAAGAAAAAAAATCAGATACTATCTGGAATAATCCTACCTTAACATCTCTAAATATAGCTTGTCATTAGGTTTTTGTTTTTGTTTTTGCTTTTTTTTTGTCAGTCCTAAGGCTTGAACTCAGTGCCTGGGCACTGTCCTTGAGCTCAAGGCTCAAGGCTAGCGCTCTACCACTTCAGCCACAGCACCATTTTTCCAGCCTTTTCTGTTTATGTGGCAGTCAAGGAATCAAACCCAGGGCTTCATGTACGCTAGGCAAGCACTCTTCCATTAGGCCACATTTTAAGCCCCATCTTTTTATTATTCTTATTCTACATCTCAAAATTCCAGTTATTTTAACATTTGTTGTTTTGTCACCTTAATGATTTATTTCTGGTGTGGTTTGTCTTCTCTCAACTTTAAACAACCTACACCTTGTCATTCACCCAAATCCCATTGGTAAATGACTATTTTTGAAATTTTACATAAAAGTCAAGAGTTCTAAAAAAATCAATTTCCTCTTTCTTCAAGTCAATATATGGCTCTATGACTAAGATACTATATAAGCATCACTGTGTAAGATTCAGATTTATACACAGAGGTGTCAAGCTAGCAAAAGACAAATAATTATCTACTCTAAAATGAAAAGCAAGCCCTAAGGAAGCCAAGAAACTATTATGGAGAGTCCAAAAGAGGGAAATTAAATTCACTGATGAGATTGAGAAAGGATTCATGGCAATAGTAGCATTTAAGATGAAAATTCAGAAATTAATAAGGATGGAAATGTCACTGTAATCTTTCTAATATATCTTAAGGAACATGTGGTAGTTTTAAAATAGAATTTCATAATCTGATATAGCACCCAACATATGGAAGCAGAGTATGCCTATAGTCTTTCCTTGAATCTATTTTGTAACTGCTTGACCAAAAAAAATACAACTATATAAATTTCCCAAATTAAAGTCTCTCAGGAAACTTGGTCTGAGAACCTAGCCACCATGTGGAGAAGCTCAAGGGCTCCATAGAGAGAACCATGTTAAGAGAAATAAACCATTAGAACAAACTACAGTCCCATAAAATAAGCCACTTCCCCTAAACTGAGATCTGAGGATAGCAGTTCAAAGCCTGCCCTGGGCAGAAAAATCTTTGGTACTCTATCTCCAGTATTAGAGCACTAATCTCAAGCAAAAATAAAGCAAAACAAAACAAAATTCAGTGATAGCACTCAAGACTGCATTCAAGCCTAGGACTTGTGGGGGAGAGGGGGAGAAAAACCCCCTTTTCCTTTCCTTTAGAAAGGAAAAAGGTAATAATGAGGAGTGTATAGTGGCTCATGTCTGTAATCCTAGCTACTCAGAAGGCTGAGATCTGATGATCAAGGTTCAAAGCAAGCCTGGGCACTAAAGTCTGTGAGACTCTTTATTTCCAATTAACTGCTAGAAAACTGGAAATGGTGCTGTGGTTCAAGGGTAGGGCAGTAGTATTAAGCTGAAGAGCTCACGGACAGTGCCCAGGCCCAGAGTTCAAGCCCCATGAATGGGGGAAAGGTGGAGTAATAATGCACATTTGTCACTTTTATTTTACAAGATAATCCTAGACACTCACATCAACAAAACAGCAAAATATAAAGAAATCCTGTACTTGCTATGAAGAGCAAAAACGCCATGACTTCTTTCATTTTTTAAATTTTACTTGACCTTACATGACACTAGAACATAATTGAGTAAACTCTAAAACTCTACTTTTACATAAGAAGTTGTGATCCTGTTTTTCATTTTGTGCCAATCCTGGGCTTGAGCTCAGGATGTGGGCACTGACCTTGAGCTTTCTCAAGGCTAGAGCTTTACCACTTGAGCCACAGCACCTCTTCTGGCTTTTTCTAAGTATGTGGTACCAAGGAATCAAACCCAGGGCTTCATGCATGCTAGACAAGCACTTTACCACTAAGCCATACCATGAAATTTCTACAACACTAAGCTAATTGACTAGACAGACTTAAACAACTGACTTCTGTTAATCTCATTAGTAAAAGTATAGGTTTGTTGTATACAGGTAAAAAAATAAATTGGTGCTATCTTTAAATATACATATATACATTGTAATGGCATTTTCAAGTAATCTGTTATTCCCACTTCACTTAATCCTATGGTCCTCATCGAGTCCTAGAACCTTGGAATTAACAAGAACTGATCACTACTAAGTTTCAGCATCGCATTTTCAAACCTCATTTGCCTTGCCAATTATTTTAACTATGGAGTCAGTAATTCATTAATAATTATAAAGGGTCATCAAACTTCACTTGGAGACCACACAAGGTCTCTATTGAATATTGCTATTTGCTATTTTTAGGAATGCTTAAAAATATAAAAATTATTCTAAGCTGAAGAGCCATAAAAAAAAATAGGTCATGGCCCACATTTGCAGGCTGCAGTATGTAGGCCCCAATATTAACACTACCAACCCTCTCTCAGGTCCTTATTTCCTTCATGATCATCTCAGATTCCACAATCCTTTGTTACAATCTCTCTACTGTATACAACTTCATCATCTCTTGGTCCCATTATCACTTTACCTGATTCATTAGTTGAAAATTCAACCCTATCTGAAACACACTATCCATGCTGTGTGTATCCATATAGATTAATATTTAAAACAAAAACAGAGGCTGGAAGTTTGGCCTAGTGGTAGAGTGCTTGCCTAGCATGCAAAAAGACCCGGTTCAATTCCTCAGTACCACAGACATAGAAAAAAGCTGAAAGTGGTGCTGTGGCTCAAGTGGTAGAGCTCTAGTCCTGAGAAAGCCCAAGGACAGTGTTCAGGCCCTGAGTTCAAGGCCTAGGACTGGCAAAAAAAAAAAAAAACACATGGACACAGTGGCTTATACTTATAATCCTAGCTAATGAGGAGGTACAGATCACAGGATCACAGTTCAAGGTCAGTCTGGACAATAAGTTACCAAGATCCGTCTTTATCAATAAGGGCACATACCTGTGGGATGCCATAGGTAGAAGGATCATGGTGAAAAGCTTTGGAACAAAAATGTTAGACCTCATCTATCTATAAAATAACTAAAAAAAATGAAGGACTGGAGATGTGGCACAAGTGGTAGATCATCTGTGATCTGTGCCCGATATTCTGCCATTCCTATAATGTTAATTCTTTCATTTGCCTAAAGGATTGTTTCATAGCCATACTAAATTTCTAACTACATCTCCTTTAATCTCAACTCCTCTGTGAAATTGTATGTAATCAGAAGATAACTCCCACTCTCTACCTATATGTGACCATTTTCTCTGTCTGCCTTGTTACTTATACATGTCACACTTGTAACAAAGGCCAGCTTTTTAACTTAAAAAATAAATCACATCCCCCTTACCTAACCTATTTATGGCTAGCTCTCAATTAATTGTACCCACTGCCTTCTGTATCATCACCTATTTCCGGTCTGCTGGGATATTTCTACAAACACACAAATGTGCTATCATTTCTTTCACATACTATGCTTACAAATGTACCCCTCTATAGCCACCCATTTATTTACTCCCTGTTTTTTGAATTTCTCTTTTCTTTTATTTAGAGAATACTTTATTAGTTTCTGTAATTAAACCCACATAGATAAGACCTTACATTTTCAATACTGTGTGTTTACCCCTGCACAAATGAAAAAAAAAATAAGTTTAACATTTCTAGACCAATATGGCTATTAATTTCTGTACAATGCCAACTCAACACGGTAAACTGGGATACTTTTTCCAGAGTTGAAGCCAGCCCAAGCACTAAAGACAGTGAGACTTTTATCTCCAATTAACCACTAAAAAAACAGAACTGGCACTGTGGCTCAAGGGGTCAGGCAGTAGCCTTGAGCTGAAGAGCTTAGGAGCAGCACCCAGGCCCAGAGTTCAAGCCCCATGAACCCCCTCCCACCCCGCCCCAACAACAACAAAAAAATTCTTAACATCAAAAAGCATTTTAAGGGTGGGCTGGGAGTTTGGCCTAGTGGTAGAGTGCTCACATAGCATGGAGGAAGACCCGAGTTTGATTCATTGGTACCACATACATAGAAAAAAGCTGGAAGTGGTGCTGTGGCTCAAGTGGTAGAGCTGTAGTCTTGAGAAAGTCCAAGGACAGTGCTCAGGCCCTGAGTTCAAGCCCCATGACTTGGGGGGTGGGAGGGAAGCATTTTAAACCGGGCACAAAACAGCATTTTAAGCCGGGCGCAATGGCTCACCCCTGTAATCCTAGCTACTTAGGAGGCTGAGATCTGAGGATTTCTGAGAACAAGTTTAGATTCTTAAGATAAATTACAATTCCTACATACTAAGGAGTAACATTTAAGAATAATATTAGTAAAAGAATCACAGAACTGTTCTATTTTAGTGCCGATTTGTTTTAAGTAACAGCAATAGCTTTCTGCAAAAGAGAATATTTTAAAACATTCATTAGGTTTTTTTTATTCAATGTATCGCTGTAAAATTCATAAAGTAAAACTAACATCCCATCATTATATTACCTTTTTTATACTTAGGACATATTCTCTGCAAAATTCAAGGAAATATTACACTTATTCACAAATTTGACCAAGGTGATCAAATAATAAACAAATGCAAGCATTTCAAAAACAAAGGTTTTTTAATTTTCATGCACAAACTTATGCAACCCAGTAAATTCAAAGAAGCCTCCTGTCAGCCCCAAGTACTCAACTTTTTTAAAATCATGTGATCTACTGAGTGTTTCCCTGCCCTTAAATTTGTGAAAATATATGTCCCAAAAATGCAAATGGTACCCAAAAAGGTAAGGAATCAATTTAATTTTAAATGTAAAATAAAAATTTTACATTTGTTGAAAGGCAGCATGTCTTTAGCATAAGTTAGACAGCATTATAAGAAAAATAATTACCCTCAAAATATTGTACTGAAGATGTGTGGAGTTTGAATGTTATCCACATCAACTTATTAAACATAAGGATAAGGTACATACACTGCTGGGAATTCATAAATATGAGCTATTCTAAGTGTTCCCTTACACACATGTTAACTAGCTAAAAGACTTGAGAGGCCGGGAATGTGGCCTAGGGGTAGAGTGCCTGCTTAGCATGCACGAAGCCCTGGGTTCAATTCCTCGGGACTATATACGTAAGAAAAAAAAAAGTCTTGAAATGCAGGAATATCTGACCATGAATTCTGGTACATTGACTCAAAGTTGCGATTCACCCTAGAATTTTAGAATTCATTTTCCATAAGGTAATGCTCCTCCAACTTGCCTTTGTATTTTCTCTTTGTGTGAAGGCATGCAGGAGGAGACTAGTCTTGAGTGCAAACATCAAAGCTCTGTGCTTATAAGTTTCTTTGTAAGTGTATTTACATTCTGTTTCACAGCATGTATGCATTTGTCTTGTTAGAAAAAGATCTTTTAAGTAATTATTTACAATATCTAATTCATGACTAGTCTTTTAAAATCATTGTGGAAAATTGACACCTTAAAAAAAATCATACTGAGCTATACACATTCTGAGCATTTATAGTTTTTCCTCAGTGGTAGTCTCCTTGGAACCATATGTTAGTGGATACCAAGACTCTATTTAAAATAAAGAAAAACAGAGGGGGGGCCAGGAGTTTGGCCTAGTGGACCCCAGTTCAATTCCTCAGTACCACATACATAGAAAAAAGCCGGAAGTGGTGTTAAGGCTCAAGTGGTAGAGCTCTAGCCTTGAGAAAGTCCAAGGACAGTGCTCAGGTCCTGATCTCAATCCCAGGGGGAGGGGAGTCTATTTTAGCCAGGTGCTGGTTGCTCATGCCTGTAATACTAGCTGCTCAGGAGGCTAAGATCTGAGGATCACAGTTCAAAACCAGGCAGGGCAAGTCATCTAGGAGACTCATCTCTAATTAACCATCAGAAAAAAACAGAAGTAAGCTGTGATTCAAAGTGGTAGAACACTGTCATTGGGCAAAAGCTGCTCAGCGATAGCACTCAGGCCCTAAGTTCTAGCTCTACAACTAACCCAAAACAATCTATTATATTGTTAATCATAGCAAGCTACACATTAGATCTCTACAAGCTGTACATTAGATCTCTACAAGTTATATTCACATCTAAAACTAAGACTTTGTATACTTGGAAAATTATCTTTATTTCACTCATCCTTCCTGGTCTATAGGCCAAAATACTTCCTTAAATATCTGCTTGAAAAAGGCACAAATTGTAGAATATTTACAGATTATGAAAATAGGAATTTCCCTATAGGCACACATACAAAATTTATTTTAATTGTGAATTTTTATTGAAAGAGCAGTCTAGGCCAGGAACATGGCCTACTTGGTAGAGTGCTTCCCTAGCATGCACAAAACCCTGGGTTCGATTCCTTGGTACCACATACACAGAAAAGGCCTGACCAGGTATGGTGGCTCACACCTATAATCCTAACTACTCAGGAGGCTGAGATCTGAGCATCAAGGTTCAAAAGCCAGCCCAGGCACAAAACGACCTGAGACTCTTATCACCAATAAACCTCTAGAAAATGGGAAGTGGGGCTTGACTCAAAGGTAGGACAGTAGCCTTGAGCTGAAGAGCTCAGGGACAGTGCTCAGGCCAAGTTCAAGCCCCATGACCCACCAAAAAAAAAAAAAAAAAGCCTGAAGTGGTAGTGTGGCTCAAATGATAGAGCTCTAGCCTTGAGAATGCCCAAGGACAGTGCTCAGGCCGAGTTCAAGCCCCAGTACTGGCAAAAAAAAAAAAAAATTAAAGTTAGTATTGCTATAGGCCCAAATCCTTCTTATTGAGAGGATGGTATTCTTCCCAAACAGCCAAGCAAATTAGAAAATCTAAAATTACGGCTTTTTTCATATCCATAATCATATTTCAGAAATATGTCATTATAACTTTACAAACCAGGTTACAATTCTAATGAATTATAAGAATGGAATTTAAATTTTTAAGTAATATATATTGCAACAAGATGAAAACCAATACAAACTGAAAAAAGTATTCACTTGCTAGTCTTGTAAATATTTTATGTAACGACAAACTGACTTCTAAAATTTTACACAGTATTTTGACACAATACTGACAATATAACAAAGCCTCAAATGTTATTACTATGTAGGATTGAATTATTTTTCTCATTTGTAAATTTTATTCTTTTCTTAAATAAAAGTGATATTTTATAGACTACATCAATTTGATAGAAATCTTCATTATATTCCCGAAAATGCATCATAAAAAAATATAAAGACTTTCATAGTGAATAATCTAAGAAACTATTACTTCACAGGGCTGGGGGGAAGCTTATAAAATATTGGTAAAATTATTTAAATTTCAAGAGATTAAAACCAGTTTTATGCTTTCATATCAACAGACCTAACTTACCAGTATATTCCAATAAAATGAAAATTTCATCTACCCTAAATCCTATCTCAAATTACCAAATATAAGTTAATACAGAGACATTCTACCTAAGTTTTTACACACTATCACCACACTCATAAACTCACTTGGGTAAAAATGGATCTTCCCAACAGCAGCATCAGTTTCTACAAAGTTATTTACCTTGTCCAGGTCTTGTAGTTACAGCTGCTCCAGCAGATGGCGGCTCAAACTCCTGTCAATCACAATAATGCTTAAATTATAATGGTGTATTACAAGAAAATGGTATAAACTACAATAAAAACTATAGTCATACCAGGTTTACCTTTGCTTTCTTCGAATCTGGATCAAACCTTTCAAGAATTAATTTAGCTGTTTTGTAAGTTTCCTTTTCCATTACTTCTTCAAGCTACAAACAAAAATTCCACAAATTGTCACTTTTTAAAATACAAACTTATTCATAAATTCTATTCAAAAAGTATTAAAGTATTAATATTTAAGAACACAAAGGTTTAGTTCTCTTATTTAGCACATATAAAATATATTAATAGGACTCCTTCAATCAGATAATTAAAATTCAGATTTTAAAATGGCTTCTAACCTCTAATATGTTACTTTTATTTAACAGCTTTACTGCAAGGAAATACCAAATATTGCTAATTGTTTACATATAATGAGGAGAATAATTACATGCACCAACTTCAATAATGGAATGTGCAAAAATCTATCAGCCATCATTATTGGAAGTTATTAGACATGACAAGCAAATGACAGGCAATTTCTGAGATTTATTTCCTCATAGCACTTAATGCTATTAATTTAAAGAAGGTCGTTAGCCAAGAGCTTTACAGAATAAAATCTCTGTGCCAATTAACTGCTGTCAGCATCGATTTTAGATTATTTATTAGCAGAAGCAATTAGCTTGCTGCAAATGCAGTGAAAACATGTAACTGGGAGAACAGCCACAGAATTTGTTCAAATGACTTTAAATGCTAGTTCCCTCCTCCTTCCCTTTTTTTTTACTTACACTCAAACAACTTCAGAGGAAAATTTTTAACACAGAATTAGGTAAAAATTTTACTGAGTTCTATTCTCACGTGAGGGACTATAATTAAAATACTTCATAATTGTAGCACTCTATTTACAATGTACCAAGTCACTTTATAGCTTAAGACATGGGTTTAGTTTTAAAAGTAATCACGTGTAGAGTATCATTTTTAGCAGTTATGGCATAACAACTGAAAAGTTAAACTTCAGTACAAGACAGTTATAGTATGAATAATAAAACCTTTTCCTTCTAAATGACTACTGATAACCCTTATCCCTTTTCTTCATTAAATGTCATTCAATCTAAAGGATATTATTTTAAAACACAACCCACAGCACATTTATTAAACTAAAACTGTTAAGAACATGCTGCTACAATAGAAGTTAATAGCTTCCTCATTAAACACTCAATTCAACATTTAAAAAGGGCTTAGATTTACTAACTTCAATTTAGTAAAACTAAAAATTATCGTAATTATTTCAAAATTACAACAAATTCTCAAGTATAGCAAGTTGAATTTTCTGATCTCCAAGAAATGTTTGTAATTTCAATTTAGAGTTAAAAATATAGGGCTGGGGGCCGGGAGTTTTGCCTAGTGATAGAGTGTTTACCTAACATGCACAAAGACCCGGGTTCAATTCCTCGGTACCACATACATAGAAAAAAAAGCCAGAAATGATGCTGAGGCTCAAGTGATAGAGCTCTAGCCTTGAGGAAAAAAAAGAACCCAAGGATAGTGCTCAGGCCCTGAGTCCAAGTCCAGGACTGGTAAAAAAAATTAAATTAAATAAATAAAAATTATATATATATAGTGATTAATGAATACTTATAGTGTTTTTTTGTATCTGAAACAGTAAACTTATAACTTTAACTCATTTTAAATAATGCAAATTTCTTTAAAATTTACACATAGGGTTAGTGACTACTGATATGGACAGCACAACTCTAAAGTAAGACTACTGTTAAAGTAAAAAAAAAATAAGATATAAGTATGATCTTTAAGAAATAGAACTCAAACGGAGACAAAAACATAAGAATGGGTACCAATGTGCAAGAAGTAATGTATCTACTACCTGATGAATTTAACTGTAACCCCTCTATACATTATCCCAACAATTAAAAAAATAGAAAGTTTTAAAAAAATAGAACTCAAAAATCAAAGCACTACTTTAACAAATTATGGCAATGCATAAATTATTCAGTGAATACTTGTGTGTATACTCATGTTTTATTTGGCTTAAAGAGGATCATTTATAAAAGCCCTAAAAGACATAAAGTCTATTATCTTTTTCATTTGCATTTATTTGTAATAAAAAGTTTCTCACACTAGCAACTTGCACAATTACTCATATATTTTGAGTTGTTTAACTAAGTATTTTAATCAGTGTGGATAAGACAGACTTGATCCTCAACTGAAATTCTCAAATGCTGTCACATCAAGAGACTCTTAAGCCAGGCACTGGTGGCTACACCTGTAATCTTGGCTACTGAGGAGGCAGAAATCTGAGGATCATGGTTTGAAGCCAGCCAAAGCAGAACAGTCCCTGGAGCTGTGGCTCAAAGTGGTAAAACTGTAGTCCTAAACAAAAGAACTCAGGGATAGTACCCAGGCTAAGTTTAAGCCCCATGTCCCACAAGAAAAGAAAAAAATATATATTTTTTAATTAAACTTACTATTTTTTTCTTCTGTGATTTTAACTCATCCAATGCTTCATCTAGAAAACAAAACTTAAAGTCAAAACTAAGTCAGATATCAAAATACTTAAAAACCATGTCAAATGATATTCATTACACAACCTTAAGAAAACTTTCTCAGCTCTAAAATCATGAAACAAAAAGTCCCCAAAGATTGGTAATGTATATATGGATATCAATCCATAAACACATGAGTATACTTACCATTTAGAATACATTTATAAATGCAGATTCAATTCTCCTAAACAGTTGCCATTTACCATGTCATTATATTTCAAATTAATCCACTTCCAACAGAATATCAGTAGGAGCTCCTCAATTACACAGGCACCAAGATCTGAAAAATGCTGGCAGAACTGAAGTTTGAGCTTAGCATTTACTGCAAAATTAGCAAGGGAACAGAAACTGTGCCTTTGAACTTTTCTAGCACTTTTAAAATTTATTTTTTGTCATTATAATGGTCTCTTTTCCTACATGATTTTGCCACAGTATAGGGCTTGCCTATATGCAGTATTTTGCCTTGTAAATATTCAGCTAAATTCATTAAGAACCATTATCACGCCAGGTGGCGGTGGCTCACACCTATAACCCTACTCAGGAGGCTGAGATCTGAGGATGGAGGTTCAAAGCCAACCCGGGCACAAAAGGACCTGAAACTCATCTCCAATCAATCTCCAGAAAATGGGAAGTGGGGCTTGGCTCAAGGTAGGGCGGTAGCCTTGAGCTGTAGAGCTCTGGGACAGCGCCCAGGCCGAGTTCAACCCCCATGACCCATCCCGCCCCCTACAAAAAAAAAGAAGAAGAAAGAAAGAATCATTATCAGCAAAAGCTAATTCCCAAATCCAGGCAGCAAAAATTAATTTTCAAAAACACAATGTTTGAAACTGGTGCTATTCATTCAGAAGCTGGGCTCACAGCATGGTGACACACAGCACAGAGATGATAGCAAAAAGACCAAGAGTTTTCAAGGCATAAGCTACAAAATGAGACTATTTAAAAAAAAAAGGGGGGGGGGGTCAGGAGTTTGGCCTAGTGGTTAAAGTACTTGCCTAGCATGCATGAAGACCCGGGTTCAATTCCTCGGTACCACATACATAGAAAAAAGCCGAAAGTGGTGCTGAGGCTCAAGTGGTAGAGCTCTAGCCTTGAGAAAGCCCAAGGACAGTGCTCAGGCCCTGAGCTCAAGCCCAGGACTGGCAAAAAAAAAAAAAAAAAAACGGAAATCTGATTCTAAGTTCAAGCTATCACAATAAAGCCTTACCAGCACCCACCACTATTCTATAAAGCTATGTAATGAAGCAAGTCAAGACGTTCAGCTTCTATTTTCTGATAAAGGTTGAAACAACTGCTGATTGTAAAGTCTATGACAACAAATGAACTATTAATTTAATGATGCTGACAGATTTGAATAAGCTCTGCACAGAACATGCTGTTAAGTAATAGAATGAATAAATAAATAATTCGTAGTTTCATAAACTTTGTTTAGCTAAACCATTTTCTGCTTCACAAATATTTTTACCACAATTGTTACACTCAGGATGAACGGAATTCAAGTGTCTTCTCAACTTTGAAAACATTCTCAGTAGAAATTGTTCCATAAATAATTTTTCAAAAGCTAATTATTCAGTTATTTCAAGCTGAGATTTGGCAGATTCTAAATGAACAGTATCAATAACTATCAACTCATTGAGAACCAAAAAAGACAACTTGAAATCATTTACATTATTATTCACATTACTCCTAAATTCTTCAAGCATTACTCAATTCTTCAAGCAAATATTCTTACTGAAAGACTACTTATACTAAATGAATATGTTCCCTCAGAATACCTTTTCTAAAGCTTCAATCCAATATTATTTAAAACCTAGCTATTTGGGAGGCTAAGATCTGAAGATCACAACACAAAGCCAACCAGAGAATCAAGTCCATGAAGCTCCTACCTCCAATTAAGCACAAAGAAAAAAAAAAAAGCCCAAAATGGCGCTGTGGCTTGTAGAGCAACAGCTTTAAGCACCTTAAGCACAGAAGCTCAGGGACAGTGCTCAGGTTCTGAGTTCAATTCTCAGGATTGGCACAAAATAAACAAACAAATACAATTTAACTTATCTTTGATACAGCCTTCATTTGCTTCACAAACAAGCCACACAAAAACTTTTTTGGGATGAAGTCTCATTTTCACTTTTTTAGCTTTTCTACAATGATGACATATTCGACTTTAAATTTCTGAGGGGGTTTGTTTTTAGGTTATGGGGCTTAAACTCTGGGTCTGGGTGCTCTATGAGCACTTTTATTCTATCATTTCAGCCACAGCGCCACTTCTGGCACATCTGGCTTTTTCTGTGATTAAATGGAGATAACGGACTTTGCTTCCTGGGCTAGCTTTGAGCTGCAATTTTCAGATCTTGGCCTCCTGAGTAGCTAGGATTCCAGTGGTGAGACCCCAGTGTCAAGCAATTTTCTGATTTTTAAGACCCTTATTTTTTGGTGAGTTGGGCCTCACTAATACTTTTCCTCTCTGTCTTCTCTACATATGTTGTATACACATATGCATGGATATTATTATTTTAGTATATTTCTATTCTGATAACAAAGTGATCTGCACTTCATTGTATCCTAAAAGAGCAACATATAAAATTCACTTTTTTTCTTGTTGTTTTTCCTTCAGTTATACTGGAAATAAAAATCAATGAAACTGGGGCCGGGAGTTTGGCCTAGTGGTTAAAGTGCTTGCCTAGCATGCATGAAGACCCGGGTTCGATTCCTCAGTACCACATACATAGAAAAAAGCCGGCAGTGGTGCTGAGGCTCAAGTGGTAGAGCTCTAGCCTTGAGAAAGTCCAAGGACAGTGCTCAGGCCCTGAGCTCAAGCCCAGGACTGGCAAAAAAAAAAAAAAAAAAAAAAAATCAATGAAACACAATATACATGGCATTTCAAATATTGTAAAATTATAACTATCATGGCAATAGCTACTTAACACTCTACCATTATAGAATGAAAATACATATATAAGACAATACAGAAGTGAATATCACGGCTGTGCACCAAATAAAAACTGAAATTTGAATTTTATTTAACAGCATCAAGTATCATGGATTTTTGTTGTTGTTGGACTTGAACTCAGGGCCTAAGTGCTATCCCTGAGCCTCTCTGTGCTCAAGGCTAGTGCTCTACCATTTGAGACACAGGGCCACTTCTGGTTTTTGAATGGTTAATTGAAGATAAAAGTTTCCTAGGGACTATTCTGACTGGGCTAGCTTCAAACAGTGATCCTCAGATCTCAGCCTCCCAAATAGCTAGGATTATAGGTAGGAGCCACCAGCACTAGCTTGAAACAAACATAAAAATAAACTTATATGCTGGAGCGCAGTGGCTCACACTTGTAATCCTAGGTACTCAGGAGGTTGAGATCTGAGGATCGAGGTTCAAAGCCAGCATGGGCACTACAAAGCCTATGAGACTCATCTCCAATTACTCTCCAAAAAACTGGAAGTGTCCCTGTGGCTCAAGGGGTAGGGCAGAAGCCTTGAGCAGAGCTCAGGGACAACACCCAGGCCCAGAGTTCAAGTTCCACAACCAAGAAAATAAAAAATAAACCAACAAACAAACTTATATAACCACACCTAGACTTGCCTATTTACAAGTTAAAATACTCATATACATAATTTCCTTATGGAAACATTTCTAAGGATTATTTGGAAATAATGTTTTACTATTTTATTATTCCTGGAAGTCAGACAGCACTTTATTTTAAATTTCTTCCTATTCTCCCATTATCTAAATTAATTTCCTTAATCTGATTTTTATTTTTGTTTTTTTGCCAGTCCTAGGCTTAGGCTCAGGGCCTGAGCACTGTCCTTCAGCTTTCTCAAGGATAGGGCTATACCACTTGAGCCACAGCACCACTTGAGGCTTTTTTTCCATGTATATGGTACCAAGGAATTGAACCCGGGTCTTTGTGCATGCCAGGCAAGCACTCTACCACTAGGCCAAACTCCTGGCCTTAAAAAAAAACAAACATATTTTAATGGAGAGCGGCGAATAAAATCATTCAGAGATGTACAGTAGCCTTCAGCTATACTGGAAATCTAATTTAACTCCAAATTAAATTTACAATCCAGGTGTATTAGCCATATTTCAGAGGTTCAATAGTTAAAAAATGATATATTAGTAAATACAGACTTCTTTTTTCATATCATAGGTAGTTCTAGTAGGACAACATAGCTCTAAATGATTCTCAAAAGAAGGCAGAATTCTAGTAGGTGTATAAACAAAACCCTGCTTTTTAAAAGTCCAGTGAAATATGGAAGTTTAAAAATGCGAATGTTTAGAGAACAAGTATAGATTTAAATGTTAAGAAATGAAACTTGGATGAGAACTCACCATTAGCTTTAATAAGAAAGATCATTTAAAATGTACCACTGTAGTAAAAATGGTAGAAACAAACTTAAACAAAGCAAGCTGGAAAGAAATGGACAGAAAGAGCAGAAGATGAAGTTGAAGTTGCAAGGGGAGAGATGTTTTAAAATTGATTGTGGGGCTTGAACTCAGGGCCTGAGAGCTGTCCCTGAGATTCTCTGTGCTCAAGACACTTGAGCCACAGCATCATTTCCAGTTTTTGAATGATTAATGGAAATATGAGTCTCACAAAAACTTTTCTGCTCAGGCTGGCTTTGAACAATGATCCTCAGATCTCAGCCTCCTGAGTAGCTAAGGATGACAGGCATGATTCAGAGGAACCCAGCTTTAGACAATCTTTTTTTTTTTTTTTTTTTTGTCGGTCATGGGACTTGAACTATGGGCCTGGACGTTGGCTCTGAGCTCTTCAGCTCAAGGCTACGGCCCTACCCCTTGAGCCACAACATCACTTCTGTTTTCTAGTGGTTAATTGGAGATAAAAGTCTCGTGGGCTTTTTAGTGCCTGGGCTAGCTTTGAACTTCGATCCTCAGTTCTCAGCCTCCTGAGGAGCTAAGAATACAAGCATGAGCCACCTGAGCCCAGCTAGACAACTTTTAATTTGAAAGAGAGAAAAATAAGAGTGTTTAGAGTTAGGTGTCCCCCATCTACCATGGTTTTATTATGGCAAAAATACTTGTCAGTAGGAATAATTCAATAGAAACAGAGAAGAAAAAGTTACTACAGGGAGTAATTGAAAAAGAAAACTTCAGATGGCCAGAATACCTAAAAAGTACAGCATAAATGAGATCTAGCCCGAGACAGGATCAAGGCCAGTCTTCCAGAATATCATTAAAAAAAAGGGCATACTGGGCCAGAATTTGGCTTAGTGGTAAAGTGCTTACCTAGCATACACAAAGACTCAGGTTCTATTCCTCGTTACCACATACACAGAAAAAGGTTGTCAGTTTGAAAGACATGTATATGTAGCACAAACTTTATTTGGATAATGAGTCAGAACCCACCTACCCCCAACTAAAAAAAAAGGCAAATGACACCAGTGTAATATTATAGTACTTGATATAAGAATTCTAAGTGGGCTGGGAATGTAGCTTACTAGTAGAGTACTTGCCTAGCAGGCATGAAGCCCTGGTTTCAATTCCTCAGTACCACACAAATAGAAAAAGGCAAAAGTGGCACTGTAGCCCAAGTAGTAGAACGCTACTAGCCTTGAGCAAAAAAATACTCAGGTACAGTGCCTAGGCCCTGACTTCAAACACCAAGACTGACCAAAAAAACACACCAAAACAAAAAAAGAACTCTATAAAAATGAATGGTGGGGCCGGGAGTTTGGCCTAGTGGTAGAGTGCTTGCCTAGCATGCACAAAGACCCAGGTTCGATTCCTTGGTACCATATATAAAGAAAAAAAGCTGGAAGCGGTGCTGTGGCTCAAGTGGTAGAGCTCTAGCCTTGAGAAAGCCCAAGGACAGTGCTCAGGCCCTGAGCTCAAGCCCAGGACTGGCAAAAAAAAAAAAATTTTTTTTTAAATATTTGTTGCTGTTGTAAATACATAACATCTGGTATATATTTCAAAATAAGTGAGAAAAAAATTTAAATATCGGTGAAGGTAAATATCAAACAAAGATTAATTGTTTAGTTAAGTAATAGGTATATGACAGTTCGTTATACTCGTAAATAGTGAAAAATTAAAGCAAGAAGAAACTGTACCATATAGAAAGTTCAGTTAAAATGAAGTGTGTACATCTCTGGTTAATTAGAATTCATAATTTTAAAATCCCAAAATTTTTAGAACTTATACAAAAATAGATTTTACCATGATTTTCCTTTCAAAATAAAAACCATGGGGCTATGAAGTTAAAGAATTTGATACAACTAGCAAAAACAATCAAAAGATGTGTACCATATTTTCCTCTGTGTAATGTTCTGCATAAAGATAAATTTACCAAATGACATCTTAATTTAAACAAATGCTTTCCCGTGAAAAAACTTTAGCCAGGGCACGACGGCTCATGCCTGTAATCCTAGCTACTCAGGAGGCTGAGATCTGAGGATTGTGGTTCAAAGCCAGCCCAGGCACAAAGTCCCTGAGACTCTTATTCCCAATTAACCACCAGAGAACCAGTAGTGGCACTGTGGCTCAAGGGATAAAGCAGTAGTCTTGAGCTGAAGAGCTCAGGGACAGCGCCCAGGTCCAGAATTCAAATCCCATGACTGACAAAAAAACAGGAAAGGAAAAAATTTTTAAAAAGTCAGAAAAAAACAGAAGTTAAAAATAATTCTATCCTGTTTTCATAACCCTTCACACATACTTTATCATGAGAAAATCTTCATATTTACCACATCACACATTGTCATTTCAATACACCATGCCATAAAGATACAAAGCTGTGCCAGGCTCCAGTAGCTCCCGCCTATAATCCTAGCTACTCAGGAGGCTGAGATCTGAGGATCATGGTTCAAAGCTAGCCTGGGCACAAAAGTCTATGAAACTCATCTCCAATAAACCATCAGAACCAGAAGTGGCACTGTGGCTCAAGTGGTAAAGTGGTAGCCTTGAGCTGGAAAGCTCAGGGACAGCTCCCAGGCCCAGAGTTCAGGCCCTGTGACTGACAAAAAAAAAACAAAACCAAAGATGTAAGATATTTTAGTATTCACGTTTACTTTAAAATTTGGAACTTAAACTTACTATTTCTTTCTGTTCTCTTCGAAAAGAAGAAAATAAGCATTGTTCTTATGCTCCAGATGCTGAAAGGGAAGGAAAATTTAAAACAAAACCATCATTACAATAGATGAATTAAAGGATATTAAAAGATTAAATTAAAATTAAGCACATTATTTTATTATAAATATTTTAAACCAATTTTTTCATGCCAGAGAACTCAAAAGTATACCTGAACTCTTAAAGGAGAAGCTCTCCACTTAAAAGCCATTAAGCTGTTGAGGGTCCTTTAAATTGCAAAATTGCCTTTGTGTACATTAGTACAATTCTCTACAAAAACCAATGCTTTCACTGACACCAGAGGGCTAAAAACAACATTATGGAATCCTCGCTTACTATATATCAATTCCAAAAAGTTTTCTTATGTACTCTCATGCATCAATGGACAAGCACAATGCTATTACAAATGTAACAGCGTTATAAAATATAATGTATCCCCCTCCTTACTTAAGGAGTCTTAACCTACTTACCAGATAACTCATCTTGGGACATGAACAATTTTTTTTTAAATCTCATCTTCAAACAATCTGATATGAAAATTTTCTTACATACCTCCTTTTCAATATTTTATGAATTTATTGAATGGCAATTCCTTAGTTCAACTAATAAAATATAATTTTTACAGATTTTATTAGAATAATTCTGTATGCTTTCTCTATTAGTAAGATAGCAAATCATATTAAAATAATTAAGGAAAACAGGCCGGGAGTTTGGCCTAGTGATAGAGTGCTTGCCTAGCATGCATGAAGACCCAGGTTTGATTTCTTTCACATACATAGAAAAGCCAGAAGTAGTGCTGTGGCTCAAGTGGTAGAGAGAGCACTTGCCTTGAGGAAAGCCCAAGGACAATGCTCAGGAGCTGAGTTCAAGCGCCAGGACTGGCACACAAAAAAAAAAAAAAAAAAAAAAAAGCTAGAAATGGTGCGATGGCTCAAATGGTAGAGCTCTAGTCTTGAGTAAGCCTAACAACAGCGCTCAGGCCCTGAATTCAAGCCCCAGAACTGGAAAAAAAAAAAAAAAAGAAGGAAAACAAAAAAATAATCTTAACTACAAGCTTATTAAAGTCATCTCAAATTCAATGTAAATATAACAATATACTTTTTCCCCCCATAAAAAATGGCAAAAATACACAAGCATTACAAACATTACTCACCATTTTAAATAAAAAACATTGTATCTGGATAAAAGTTCAGAATATAAGCCTGAAAATAAGTTTTTCACCCTGAAACTAGCATTGCTATTTTAGGGAGTCAATCTGCAAGGCAGACAACCAGCAATGCTTGTCTCCTCATATGTAGACCTTCAAGTTTTCTTCTCTCATAAACAATATTAGTCTATACAACCAATAATACAGTCGGAAATGATAGAATGTCACTTCAAAGCAAAGTTATAAAAGACTACAGCATCCATTTACAGCCTCTTCCTTTTACTCAGACTTTCTTTTCCTTGGCTTACCCACTCTGAGAGAAGTTAGCTGGGATAATATGACAACAATCAGAGAAGGTTTGTGTGGTAAGAAACAAAGAGCTAGTGTAAACACTCAGAAAAAAAAAAAAAAAAAAAAAAGCCTGAAACTTGCTAACTGTATACAGATGGTAGCTTAGAAAAAAAAAATCATATAAATTATATGTAAAAAAACTACATACTACTAAGTCAGATTTTATCTTTGTATTTGGATTCAGAACCCACTTTGGAGGTGGCAAATCAACTGACTTTGGCACAATTTATGACTCTTTGGATTATATAAAGAAACATAAGTCCAACATAAGACTTAAAAAGACATATCCTGAGATAAAAGAAATGAAGTATTTAACAGTAAACTGGAATTAGATAACAGGGGTAATAAAGGTTACAGCAATGACTATCTTCTAGGAGTGTGTAGATTTGGGTAGGCCTTTAATACCTTAAAGCCAACTGCTAAACTACAATTTACATAACAGTAGCTCTAAGTCACTCAGCTAAGCTACTCCCACTGCCTCCTGCCTCTGAGCAAAAACAGTAAAGACATAACAGATACTTGTTGCTTTATGTCAAATTCTAGAGAAATTTGTTGCATGGCAATAATTAGTATAATTTTTTAAGTCTGGTCCCTCATTTGTTTTTTTAATTTTTCAGTTCTAGACTTGAACTTGGGGCCTGAGCACTGTCCTTGGGCTTTCTCAAGGCAAGAGCTCTTCCACTTGAACCACAGCACCACTTCTGGTTTTATTTATGTATACAGTATTGAGGAATACAACCAGGACCTTGTGCATGCTAGGCAGGCACTCTACCACTATGCCACACTCCCTGCCCTGATGCTTCATTTTTATAATATGAAAACAAATAATTAGCACCAGATTCCTACATGGTATTTGGTCAATTACCTAAGCAGTAAAGATACTAACATTACCTAGTCAAGGGAAAGAAAGTAAGGAGAGAAGTTAAGCATAGTGTTTATGTTCCTCAAGATCCTTTATTAATGAAAAATCATTAAGTAGTCCCCCTTTATTCAAAAGTTCCAAAATATATACCATCCCTGACCTTGGTGGATGCCTGAAACCACACACACTATAACTACCCAGAATAATCATTAGGCACCAGACAGATCATGCTTATGATTCTAGTTTCTAGGAAAGATGGGATCTGATTACTTCAGTTTGAATCTAGCCCAGGCTGATAAAATTTGGACACTCCAATTAGCTAGCATAAAGCTGGAACTACAGGTATGGTTCAAGTGGTTGAGTACCATCTGAGAAAAAAAACAAGCAAGAGCTCAAAGGTCCTGAGTTTAAGTCCCAGTACCAGCCCATACACACAGTCAAAATAGAAAAGAGTGATAATATTTGTGATAATGCTCATAAGGCTGAAAACTAGTTCACTTCTGTACTCTTTAGTAAAAATATAAAATGGTATACTTACTGTGAAAAAGTTATAGCAATGTCTTAACAAAATTAAACATGCACAGACCTTACACCTCAGCATCTGTACTTCTATATCAGAGAAGTGAAACCATTTTCATACAAAAACCTACAAAACAACACCATCTAAAATAACCAAAAACCAGAAACAATCCAATGTCTTTCAGCAGGTGAGTGGCCAAACAAAGTGATAGATTAAGCAACACTATTCAGCAATAAAAAGGAAGAAGCTATTAATATACTATACAATGTAGATGGATCTCACAAACATAATGAGGCAGGTATACAATGATACCCAGCTGGCCCATTGAGAAGTTCCCTCAAAATGTTGTTTTCTAACCTTCTAGGTGGAATGAGGAAATATCTACTACATGGTAGTTGTAATGAGAAACAAAACTAAGCACAGAAATGGTCTATCCACAAAGTCATATCCTTAGAGGCTTAAATTTCTCTCCCACTATAAGAGGAAAACAAAAAGAAATCAAAAGGGGGGAAAGAAAACAGAAAAATACAGTTGTCTTTAGGATGGTTAGCATTTTATAACTTATTTCAAGAACTACAAAAAATGAAATTATAATTTGTTAAAAATTAGTAAAGTCTAAAAAAAAAACATAACGTTAATCCTAGAATGGGCTGGTAGAGCACTTGCCTAGTATGTGTAAGGCCCTGGATCCAATCCCTAGGGGAGGAAAAAAAGTTAATGGTAGAGATAAAATTTAAAGGTTCTTCACTTAAAAAAAATAGGGCTGGGAGTTTGGCCTACTGGTAGAATGCTTGCCTTCCATGCACAAAGACCCAGATTCAATTCCTCGGTACCATATACATAGAAAAGATCCAGAAGTGATGCTGTGGCTCAAGTAGTAGAGGTCTAGCCTTGAGAAAACCCAAGGACAATGCTTAGGCCCTGAGCCCAAGCCCAGGACTGGCAAAAAAAGAAAAACAGGGCCAGGAGTTTGGCCTAGTGTAGAGTGTTTGCTTACCATGCACAAATATCTGGGTTTGATTCCTTGGTACAAAGAAAAAGCTGGAAGAGGTGCTGTGGCTCAAATGATAGGGCTCTAGCCTTGAGAAAGCCCAAGGCCATTGTTCAGGCCCTGAGTTCAAGCCTCAGGACTGGCTAAATAAATAAATAAGCCAACTTAGTTCCTGGTGAAGCACACCTGTGGGAGGCAGAAGGCTCATAAGTTCAAGGCCAGCCTGAAAAACAAGACATCTTATCTCAAAATAAAATTTTATAAGAAAAAAAAATTGAAACAACTTCCAAAGTATTTAGGAAATGAAAATATAGAGATAGCTGCCACATTGTAGAAACATCAGATATATTTCTAAACTAAAAAAATCAATGCAAACTGTGAAGAATAAAACTATATGTTTCATGACTCTCTCTACCTTTAATACTTTAATCCTGGCCAGGTACATAAAACTATTTTCCAAAGAACAAAGTCAAGGGTAAGCTCAAATAATAGCACATTACATAAAAAAGAAAATAAGCCCGGCCGGGTGGCTTATGACAGTAATCCTAGCTACTCAAGAGGCTGAGATCTGAGGATTAAGAGTCAAAGCCAGCCAAAGCACAAAAGGACCTGAGACTCTTATCTCCAATTAACTTCTAGAAAATGGGAAGTGGTTGACTCAAGGGTAGGGCAATAGCCTTGAGCTGAAGAGCTCAGGGACAGTGCCCAGACGAGGTCAAGCCTCATGATCTATAAATCTATAAATACATAAATAAATAAATAAATAAGAAAATATCTTGTAGTTGTCTTCATTCTAGTTATTACCACATCTACTTTTATATTTATTTTATTTTATGCTTTTTGACTATCATTGACCAGGACAATTTTATTATTTGTTGGGTAACTGATCTGTGACTTCAAAAATAAACAGCTCAATGTAATGCAAATTGCAATAGCTGAGAACAAGGTCACAAATGTAAATAAGGCCCTGAATTTAAGCCCCAGGACTGGCAACAAGAAAGAGGAGAGGAAGGAAGGAAGGAAAGAAGGAAGGGAGGGAAGAAGGGACAAAAATTAGAGGACACATGGTCAAAAGCTTGAGAAAGCCAGATCAGAGGCCTGAAATCCTGGCTACTCAGGAGGCTAAGATCTGAGGATCAAGGTTCAAAGCCAGTCTGGGCACAAAAGACCTAAGACTTTTATCTGCAATTAACCTCTAGAAAATGTGAACTGGGGCTTGGCTCAAGGGTAGAACAGTAGTAGCCTTGAGTTGAAGAGCTCAGGGACAGCGCCCAGGCCCGGGGGCAGGGTGGTAGCCTTGTCCCCTGCAAAAAAAAAAAAAAGAAAAAGAAAAAAAAGCTTGAGGAAGCAGGCACAGTGGCTCACACCTACAATCCTAGCTACTCAGAGGTTGAGATTTGAGGATCTCGATTCAAAGCCAGCCCCATCCATGAGACTCCAATTAACCACCAGAATTCACTCTAATTAACCACCAGAAAACAGAAAGTGGTGATACTATGGCTCAAGTGGTAAAGCAGTAGCCTTGAGCTGAAGAACTCAGAAACAGCACCTGGGCTTAGAGTTCAACACCAACAACCAACCCCCCCCCCCAAAAAAAAGGAGAAATTACACAATTAAGGAAATGAAATTTTTCTTTTTCCCAAGCAAATCATATTTTCGTCAGGTTCATAGATGTTCCCTCAACTCCTGATACAAAGGATATGAAGAATGAAACAAAAAATTCAAATGATGCCCAAAATGTATGGAATGAAATACCTAATTTAAAAAACCGTCAACTGGCCAGGCTGATGACTCATGCCTGTAACCCAAGCTACTCAGGAGACTAAGATCTGAGGATCACAGTTCAAAGCCAGCGTGGGCACTAAAGTGAGACTCTAATCTCCAATTAACCACTAGAAAACTGGAAGTAGTGCTGTGGTTCTAGGGGGGAGAGCAGTAGCCTTGAGCTGAAGAGATCAGGGACAACTCCCAGGCCCAGAGTTCAAGCCTCATGAACAACAGGGGGGAAAAAACTACTACACAGGATTACATTAAGGATTCTTTCCCACAATATCTCCATGAATATATGTCATTAAATACTGTATATTATATAATGTTCATCAATTCTAACTTTTGCCGCACTAAGCTTTTTTTCTCAACTCAAAACCTGCTCAAAAGAGGTCTAACAGGACCAAACTAAAGTAGCCATTTTTTTAATCACATCACCTACTGCAAATAAATAGTTTTTTTGTATCTACTTGTTTATGTTTCTGATCCCAAATTTCATGATAGTAAATTTATAGTACATTGTTCGTTTCTTTTTTTTTTTGCATTGCCACCAGATTGATCACAAAGTTCTTTTCCTTTAAGTCATTCGAAATACTGTAGATATGTTGTTACAGAAAGTCTCACCCTCTCAAAACCCACTTCAGCCTTCTCCCTCTTAGGAAGGTGAGTAAGTGGCCTTTACCCTATTCCCTCTGAGGAAGGAGAATGGATTACCCTCGCCAAGTCTACCCAGGGGAGAAACAACTTCCTTTCATGTACATGATGTAATACAAAAACTTCTTTAATCACCTTAACATTTACTTTGTTTTCTTTTGAAGGGTCAGCCAGGATGACCTCCCCCCTTCTTGCCCCTCCCCCAGCATAACATATGAAGAAAGGCTTTTACTCTCCCTAAAAATGGGCTGAGGTATGAAAGTGGCTGGGACTCCAGTACACTAACTTGAAACCACTTTAGTAAAAATGTGTATCTTGGCCAGGAGCGTATTCTGGTGGTAGAGTTCTGGCCTCACACGCACAAAGCCCTGGGTTTGATTCCTCATTACCACACACAGAAAAAGCCAGAAGTGGTGCTGTTGTTCAAGTGGCAGAGCACTAGCCTTGAGAAAGCCCAAGGATGGTGCCATCACAAGCATCTAGCCCAATATCTAACTCATTGCAGATGCCTAATGGTAATCCATTAAAAGAGGGCTTCATTCTTAACATTTATAAACTAGAAGATCTTAAATCTTTCTCAAATTTTTATCCTAAGCTTCATACTTCTATTTGACCATTCATTTGACTGATGGATCTAGAAAACCCATGGGTATTTTACTATTACTAGGTCACTAAACCTGCTCATGTTGTTTCCTTCCCTATTTAGATGAATGTGTGAATATGCTAAGACATAAACTTGAACTTTATCTTTAAGGCGATTCCTCTTTCTTACCCATATTAAACCAGTCACCAAAAGCCTCTCCGTATCACATCAGTTCTATCTCCTAAATTTTTTCATTCTATCCTCTTCATTCAATTTTCCTGCTTGTTTTAAACCCTATCACTCTATATTTCATCATTTTTCTCATCAACTACACTAACTTCCTAACTTCCTACTCTAGATCCAATCTTATTCTCCTCTAATTTATTCTTCTGCTATACGCTCAGTGGTCACAATGGCTCCCCTCTATTTTCAGAATAAAACCTAAAATTTTTTCCATAGACTATAACAGCCACATAAAACATCATTGCCCTAGCTACCCAAGATTTTTATTTCTAATCCGGACTTTCTGTGTCCTGCTTTCAACTTTTTAAATCCACCATGTTCTAGCCTATCTCAGAGCCTCCCCGTAAGTATGCTGTTCCTCTGGCCTAAAATATTCTGTCATGTCACAAAACTGTAAATGAACTTATTCAGAGGATCAAATCCAAACACTTTTTCAGCAATTTGCCGTAAATAGAGTTTAAAGATGCATTTCCTCTAGTCTCAAAGGGATTTCTAGTTTTATAATCACATAGTTATCTAACACTGATGTGAAGAAAATTTTCAGATGTAATTAGCTATTTGTTGATTGTAAAATAAGATTCTCCTGAATTATTCTGGAAGGTATAATATAAGTAAGTCAGAGATATATAAGTTAGCAAACAACCTAAAGCTGAAGCAGATTCCAGAACATGGGCCAGCTGATACATAAGTTAGGCTTATAAGACTCTATACAGAGATCCAGCTAGTCAAGCTGCCTATACTTACAGCCTTCCAAATTCTAAGATAATATAGTTGTTTTAAGCTGCTTAAGTTGTAGCAGCAATGAAAAACTAACATCAAGGCTCTTCCTTGACCCCTTGTCTCACCCCAGACAAGGTTATGATCCTTGTTAAATGCTCCCATAGCATTCTGCACTTTTTCCGATGACAGGACATTCATCATAGTTATTACTTAATGTAGGCAGTCTAAGACCTCTAGACAATGATTTTGTGGATCTCTGCACTATACACACTATAATCCAGTATCTACACAATTAGTAACCATAAATGTTTGACCAAATAAATAAACGTTTGTTCAATTGTCTCCAAAATTCTCAGTCTTGAGATACCTTTTGTAAAGTGCTAAATTATAAAATACTTAAGGATCAACTTACTTTTAGTCACTATGGCAGTGACTAAAAAAGGGAGGAAAACAAGAAAATTGATGTATGAAATACATGTTCAGATCTATTTCCATAGTTACTTTCACTTTACAAACCCTCCCCCCACATACTACTTCTCCCTGCTCCATACCTAAAGCCTTTACAATATTATGGCCATCTACTAGAGACTAACAAAACATTGCCATATAGAGCTACCATTACTAACACTAGGTAACATTTTTAGGTATACTGGATTATAAAGCTATAAAACAATTTCTCTACTAATTTAAAAAATGCTTTAAAAAGCTGCAAAAGTAAATCAAATTTCACCAATCTAAGATATTACTATTTTATAATAAGAAGACTGAATGCATTAAACCTATCTGGTAAGAAAAGGAAAACATCAGTAAAAAGAATAATTTACTTACATCAATGGAAAAGCAAAAAATGGGAGTGTCATGACAAGTCTTGCTGTAAATTCTTCAGGTAGATACCACAAGTACACAATTAAGCATGTAAACAGATACAGAACTGAAGAATAGAGAATTAATCTTCCAACCCATAATTTTTGTAATCTCTGATTTTTTTCCCTAAATTCTTCCAATGCTTGAATTTCCTGTTAAAAAGAAAAATAACCCACCTTATTAAATCTCAAATTTCTGTAAAATTTAAAAGGTTAAAAAATGCTTTTTACAGATAATGGAAAAACAATTGTAGAATTATTTAAAAGTTAGTAAAAGTAATATCCTAATATTTTAAAACAGAACATGGAAAGAAAGATAAAATTTTATGCCTAATATTAAAAAAGAAACATTTTTAAAATAAAAATTAAATACTATTTGCTATCAAATTAGCAAAAATTAAAGGAATGAAACTGGCATCAGCTAATATTTATTGAATCAATCAAGTAATTTCTGCATATATATGGCCCTTCAAAACTCTAACAACTAACAAAAAGTAATCACTGGGAGCCAGTGCTTCATGCCTATATCCTAGCTATTCAGGAGGCTGAGATCTGAAGACCACAGTTCGAAGCCAGCACAAGCAGGAACATATTTGAAACTATTAAGTCCAATTAAGCACCAGAAAGGACAAAATGACAGAGCACTAGCAAAAAAACAAACAAAAAAACTCAAGGACAGTATCCAGACCAGAAATTCAAGCTCCAGGACCCACACACAAAAATTAAATAAGCCGGCTGTGGATGGCTCACGCCTGTATTCCGAGCTACTCAGGAGGCTGAGATCTGAGGATCACGCTTCAAAGCCAGCCCAGGCATTACAAAGCCCAGAGACTCTCATCTTTCATTAATCACTAAAAAACAGGAAGTGTGGCTCAAGGTTAGGGCAGCAGCCTTGCACTGAAGAGTTCAGGAACAGTGCCCAGGCCAGAGTTCAAGCCCCATGACCCAAAATAAATAAACTAATTAATTTTAAAATTAAATAAAAAATAAAACAAGCAATCTGTACTCCATCTCTTTCTATCTCTTGAACAGTTCCAATATTCTCAGGAAAATAATACATTATTTTAAAGTTCTCAGGTATATTCTATACCATCTCTAAATTCCTATATTACATCTATTCATCAAAATAACAATTACTAAAATATTAACACATAAAATGAATTCAAGTATGCCAAAACATACCTTATCTATACTTTCTAGAACTTCTACCGTTGAAGGTTTTGCCTATTATGGAAACAAATGAGACAGCATTTAAACTCATTGCTGCAAACTTAGAAATACTTTGATGTATATAATCATAAAAGAACATTTCAATTCAAAATCAGTTTTTACCAAATGTCAAACTATGCATCTTTTGTAACTGAAGATTTAATTACGAATAAAATGACATTTAAAACCTAAGCCTTCTTTCTTTTCTTTTCTTTTTTTTCCCATCACAGCACTTGAACTCACTTGAACTGTCCTGAACTGCTTGAGCCACAGCATCACTTCCAGCTTTTTCTGTGTATGTGGTACTGAGGAATAGAACCCAGGGTTTCCTTCATGTAGGCAATCACTCTAACACTAGGCCATGCTCCCAGCCTACATAAGCCTTTCTCTATTTGACTGCATGTTAGGATTTTACTACTGTTTTGACATTCTTTGTTTTCTATTTTGTGCCAGTACCAGAGCATGAACTCAGGGTATCTCTCACAGCTTGCTTGCTTATAGTGGGCACTGTACCATTTGAGCCATGCCTCCAGTCTGGCATTTTGTTTTTTAACTAGAGATGAAGTCTTGCAGACTTCTCTGCCCAGGCTGTGTTCAAACCTCAATCCTTCAAGTCTCAGCCTCTTGAGTAGCTAAGATACAGATGTGAGCATCAGTGACCAGGCTAACTTTTACCATTCTCAACCTCAAGAAAACATACTTTATAGGCAGAAACTAACTTGGCTCCAAGAATTTTTAAGACTACTTTAAAAAAAATTCACCTATATTCATGGACTAAGGATGGTCTAATTCAGTATTCTAAAAGTTCACCTAAAAGCTTGGAGGCCAAAATCAATAGGTTACCCTCATTCTGAATTCCTAAAAGTATGTATTTTTTTCTGAAGATCAGTCCTGGAGCTTGAACTCAGGGCCTGGACACAGTCTTTGAATTTTCTCAAGGCTAGTGCTCAGTCACTGGAGCCACAGCACCACTTCCAGCTTTTTCTGTGTACGTGGTACTGAGGAATTAAATCTGGGCTTTGTACATGCTGCTCAAGTACTCTACCACTATACAATACTCTGGGCCAGAAGATCAGATTTTTTTAAAAAATACATTAAAGAATATTTTATTATGGCATAGCTCACTTCCCAAAGGTATTTTATACCACCTATAACAAACATCAGCCAAAATGGCTCATACCTATGGTGACTATAGCTAATAATATATTGTATTTTATTAGTATTATTATTGCTTAGTCATGGAACTTGAACTCAAGGCCTGGGCACTACCCTTAAGCTTTTTCCACTCAAAGCTAACACTCTACCTCTTCAAGCCACAGACCAGGTTTTCTGATGGTTAATTGGGGATAAGAGACTTTCCTACCTAGGCTGGCTTCAAACGCAACCCTCAGATATCCGCATCCTGAGTAACTAGGATTACAGTCATCAGCACCGGGTGATATACTGTATTTTTCAAAACTGCTGAAGCTGGGCAGAGTGGCTCACATCTGAAATCTTAGCTACTCAGGAGGCTGCAATCTGAGGATCAAGGTTCAAAGTCAGCCTGGGCACAAAAGGACCTGAGACTCATCTCCAATTAACCTCTAAAAATGGGAAATGGGACTTGGCTCCAGGATAGGGCAGTAGCCTTGAGCAGAAGAGCTCAGGGACACCATCCAGGCCCAGGGGTAGGTTGAAAGCCTTGAGCTGAAGAGCTCAGGGACAGCACCCAGGCCGAGTTCAAAGCCCATGACCTACAAAAAGAAAAGAGAAAACTGCTGAGAGTGTGCACATTAGTGTGTTCTCACCATAAAAATGACAACCAAGTCCAGTGCTGGTGGCTCATGCCTGTAACCCTAGATACTCAGGAGGTTGAGATCTGAGGATCGTGGTTCAAAGCCAGCCTGGGCACGGAAGTCCATGAGACTCTTATCTCCAATTGCCACCAGAAAACTGGAAGTGGGGCTGTGGTTCAAGTAGCAGAGCACTAACCTTGAGCAAAAGTGTCCAAGGACAGTTCCAGGCCATGAGTTCAAGCCCCAGGACTGGCAAAACACACACAGACACACACACATACACGTGCGCATGCATGCATGCAGTTTCATCTGCTGATTTAAACGAATAAAGAAGGAAATCAATATAACACCAATCTAAAATATGGATTATTTGATTAACAGTCAAAATCTAAACTATGTACTAAGTAATACTAGATTTCATTATTATAGTAATAAGGAGTTAAGAGATAAGTCATTATCTCTTATTTTAGAGATTAAAAAATACAATAAAATTTAGGAATCAGGAGTTTGGCTTAGTGGTAGAGTGCTTGCCTAGCATGCACGAAAACCAGGGTTGGATTCCTCGGTACCACATACATAGAAAACAAAGTCTCTAAAAAAAAGAATACAATAAAATTTGTATTTGTCTAGTTTTGAACTTATCCTATATAATTACACTAATTTCTAATTCTGCTTAATATATAATTCCTAAAAGAATATTCAGTATGAATTCAGTAAACATCTGTGACAAGATCTAGTAAAAGGGTATAATCTGTTTAAAAAGTAAGTATGGGGGCCAGGAATTTGGCCTAGTGGTAGAGTACTTGCCTAGCATGCACGAAGGCCTGGGTTCAATTCCTCACTATCACATACATAGAAAAAGGCCAGAAGTGGTGCTGAGGCTCAAGTGGTAGAGCTCTAGCCTTGAGAAAGCCCAAGGACAGTGCTCAGGCCCTGAGCTCAAGCCCAGGACTGGCCAAAAATAAATAAATAAATAAGTGTAGAATTGGCAAGCACATGGTTAGATGTGTACAGTACTGTTTCTTGGCTCTCATCAGGACCACTTAAGTCTGTTAGGAGAGACAGGGATTTATTGAGCAGGAGTATACCATCACAACCAAAATCTTGGGACAGAGAGACTATAGTCTTGATTATGCTGTGGAGTTTACTGGAGCTAAAACTCAGTGAACAAAAAACTTTAATTAACAAAATTATATTTTTATTAAGACAGATAATTTTCTTTTCTTTTTTTTTTTTTTTTTGCCAGTCCTGGGCTTGAGCTCAGGGCCTGAGCACTGTCCTTGGACTTTCTCAAGGCTAGAGCTCTACCACGTGAGCCTCAGCACCACTTCTGGCTTTTTTCTATGTATGTGGTACCGAGGAATTGAACCCGGGTCTTCGTGCATGCTAGGCAAGCACTTTAACCACTAGGCCAAACTCCCGGCCCAAGACAGATAATTTTAAAAAGAAGTAAACTATTAAACTTTTTCTGAGCTTAGAAAGACTTGAGGTTAGTGGAATGAAGTCAATAAATATAGCTGAGTGATTTCTGCTTACAAAAAAAAAAAAAAGGCCAGGAGTTTGGCCAAGTGGTATAGTGCTTATCTAGCATCCATGAAGACAGGGTTCAATTCCTCAATACCGCATACACAGAAAGAGCTGGAAATGGTGCTATGGCTCAAGTGGTAAAGCTCTCGCTCTGAGAAAGCCCAAGGACAGTACTCAGGCCCTGAGCTCAAGCCCAGGACTGGCCAAAAAAAAAAAAGAAGTAAGTATGGCCAGCTCGGAGTAGCTTATACCAGTAATACTAGCTTCTTAAGAGGCTGAGATAAGAGGATCTCAGTTCCAAGCCAACTGGGGCAAAAAACGCAGATGGAGTCCTTCATATTCCATCTCCAATTAACTAGCAAAAAGCTGAGCTAGCAGTATGGCTTAAGTGATAGACGACCAGCTGTGAGCAATTAGAAACCAACCAAGAATATGAGGCCTTGAGTTCAAGCCACAGTAATTCCTAGAACACTCAAATTTTAATCATCTTTGAATGAAGTTTGAAATTTTGGTAGTATGAAAGAAAAAAATTAAAATAACCATTTATACACACATTAGACCATCAGTGGTTCATGCCTGTAATCCTAACTATTCAGGAGGCTAAGCTCTGAGGATCTTAGTTTGAAGCCAGACCAGGTAGAATTGTCCACAAGACTCTTAACTTCCAATTAGCCACAAAAAAAAAAAAAAAAGCCTGTGTAGTGGCTCACACCTGCGATCCTAGCTACTCACAAGGTTGAGATCTGAGGATCAAAGCCAACCTGAGCACAAAAGGACCTGAGACTCTTATCTCCAATAACCTCTAGAAAATGGGAAATGCAGCTGTGGCTTAGGGTAGGGTGGTAGCCTTGAGCTGAAGAGCTCAGGGACACCACCCAGACCTAGGGGTAGGGCAGTAGCCTTGAGCTGAAGAGCTGAGGGACAGTGACCAGCCCAACTTCAAGCCCCATGACCCACAAAAAAATAAAAAATGAAAGTACAGCTGTGGTTCAGGTGGTAGAGTGCCAGCCTTGAGCAAAAAAGATAAGGAACAACACATTCAGGCCCTGATCTCTCTCTCTCTCAAGTCTTCATACTGGCACGCGTGCGCTTGCACACACGCACACACACACACACACACACACACACACACGCAAAAAGACATACACACTACTACAAGTAGTACTAAACTAATATCCAAAGTAAAAAGTAATCTTGACAGAAAAGTGAAAAAAATTAAAGAGAAATTAATAGATATCAAACTACAATAATAACAAAAAAGGCTACACCATACAAAGGAGACTTTTACAAATAGCTTTATGTAATACATTTATGTTGGACTTAAGAACTACCAATAAAATAAGTATTCCTTACCCTCCAACGAGAAAATAATCCACCCATCTTTATTTGGAGAAACTTGGCACAAGGATATAAATCATCAGTTGTTCACAGGAAGCCACAGCTAGAAATAAAGTATGGGAAATTTTAAATTAACCAACCAGTATATCCATTATAAAATGCCTACACTGTATTCTATCTCAAAATACTCTAAAATATTTTCATTGGACTGTACTTACATGGCATTTGAATTAAGATAGCCACTGGGTGTTGCAAATCGTGGCGACTGGGGAACAGACAATAACAGACACCAGACAGTGGAATTAATGTTTGGGGAACCTGGGGCCTATGTCTTCTTCTGGCTTTAGGTGTCCTGGCTCCATAATGCCAAGTATTTATTGAGAAGGATACACAAGTGTGCACACAGAAAGAGTGAGGTCACGGCAACCTTGAAGTTACAGCAACAATCAAGTGATATATTCCAGGAACACTTACTTTAAGGAGCAGGAACAATTAGCACAGGCTTAAGTCTTTCACTAACTTCCCAAAAGGTTAGGTATGGGATTAGCCTACACCTAGGATAGGAATCTGAGGTCCTTCAAGTCAGGACTGAATGACAGACTTAGGAGACTCATTCTGAGTTTAGGCTTGTTAGATTTTGATTAACTCACATTAAGGGCAGAATTTTGGGTCCCTGTAATGCTAAGAGCAATTGCTCTTTCTCAGGCCACTCCCAGCTTTCTGGGAGTCAAGAGAATGGTGTTCCAATTCTCTCTGTTGGACCTCATGGTTTTACCTCAGGTTCCCCCAATTCTCCCTTCTTTATTATGATAGCATAATTTATTTCTGTCTGAGCTAGTATATGCAAGATGCTAGTGGACAAATATTGAAATAAGCAAGGAGCCAGCAGAGCAATTCTTACAATGGAAGCTATCAGGTCCAGAAGGGGCCAAAGCCAGGAAAGCCAATCTGGAAGGCCCCAGTTATTACTGGCTTTTAACTTGTCCAATTTTTTTTTTCTTTTTAGTTCAGTTCTCTTTGTTAGACCTCATTGCTCAGCATTCAGGTTCCTACAATTGGGAGAGTCCATCCACCTTTTTACAATTCTCTCTTCAATAGAAAGAATGAAATTTAAACAGTTTTACAAATGACAAACCTTTTCAAAGTATATAGGCAATTGAATGGTTTGGTCTTTTAAAGTTGTTTTTCTATGCATCCTTGTAACATAACTTTTACTACACTACTTTCACTATATATATATATATATACACATATACTTCAAACAATTTCTATCATTCAACTATCTCTCATCTACCCTAGTCATTTAGAATAAGGGGAGTTTCTATAATGCTCAGAATAACATCATCTTATAAGTAACCTTAGACCAACTGAATTCTAAATAGGAAAAAAAAAAAAGGCACAAGCCTCGATGATGGCTTTGAACACATCATTTAATAACTTTGAGTCTTTTTATTTTTGTAAATCGAGAGTTAATATCAGCCCTTTCTCACAGCATAGCCTTTAGTATCACTTATAAATAAGGAAGCTTAATAGAAAAGATATTTAATGATCTGCCCAATAGTACAGAAAAAAAAAAAATTAGCCTTGAGCCCTTCCACCTTCAGGTTCCTAATCCCTACAAACACTACTATGCTCAACACTCCAAATTTACATTTCTATCTGTCTGAAATTTTGTCTAAGTTTCTGTCACTAGTTGATCTTCATGTCAACTAGCTAATTGTGCATCATTTTATTTATGATTCTCAAATACTTTGTAGATTAAGCAATATTGTATTCTAAGTCAATTTATCAGTCAATACTACATCAATGTTTGTCTTTTTTACTTCAAATGGTAAGAGTATACTTTCAAATTAATCTATTTTTGCCAAGTTACAGGAATATACTTGGCATTTTGTGAGGCTTTCTTTTATATTCACACACTTGCTGAACACATTTTTAGCCATAAATATCATCATTAAATAATATCAGAAACAAGCAAGAACTACAATATTATTAGTATACTGGAATTAACATAAACAATATCTTAAAGAGTTTGTTTGAAATTAAAAAGCCTAGTTATAAAAATCTATAATCTAGTCTGAAACAGTACAGTTTATAAATATAATGTTTTGCTTTTGTTTGGGTGACACTAGAATTTGAACTCAATGTCTTATACTGGCTACATTAAAGTGCTATATCACTTGAGTCATACCTCCATTTTTGCTTTTGTTATCTTTCAAACAGGAAACTGCACTTTAAGGATTGGCTTCAGACCATGATTCTCCAATCTCTAATTCCCAAGTACCTGGGATTACAGAAATGAACTGCCATACCAGGCTTGTTCTTTGAGATCTCATTTTTTCCAGATTAGCTTGTAATGAACCACAATCTATACCTCCCAAGTAGCTGGGAATACTGGCATGAATATATATATATATATATACCAATATAGCAAACATTATAGGCCACGTTTCAGTTGGAAACTAAATATTATTAATCCAACATTAGCTCAGTATTCCAATTTCTAAAAGTTGTAGGATAACCAGGAACTCTAATGAACAAAAATATAAATTTCTGGCCATAATATTAAATAAATCTCAAAGCATTGTAAGATGCTAAAAATAATCAAGAAAGGTGTAGATTCAGATGAATCAATTAACTTGGTATTCTCAAAATGTATTATCCCACTACCTGGGATATTATGTATAGTATTTAGTAGAATATTCCATATACAAAGTATGCACATTTTCATGTGTAAGAAAATATGTATTTTTCCAAGTCAAGCTTTTAGCTATCACATCCAGAGACTGTAAATTTTTGTTTGTTTTGCTTTAACCTAGAATGGTCTCAATTCTAACTACTCCTAGGTCAGATCCTGAATACTAAAATTAAGGTTTAGGCCATGACTCCCAGCTTATCCTAACTAGCTTAAATTTTTAATATTTGAAATTAATCACCATATCATTTAGTAAACAGGTTCCTAAGGCACACTTGTTTTGTAAACTTTATCATTTGAATATGATCCTTCTAGACTATCAATAATGATTCCTAGAGAGGACTTTAGAAATATGCCAAGCCCCAAAGGCATTTAAGTAGCAGGAACAGACAAAGCATTTTAGTGTTTTTGTTTGATTTTGTGCTGTCATCGAAGACTGAATTCTAGTCCTATCATTCTAGCTAGGCTTTTTCACTAGAGGCTGAAGCACAGCTTGGTGAGCCTTATCTACTTCTGGCCTCCCACTGGTTAACTGTAGAAAAGAATCTGGTAGACTTTTCAGTCCACACTACCTTTGATTAGTTTTCAGATCTCAGCCTCCTGAGTAGCTAGTTTTACTAGTTTAGTTTGAAGGTTAAAAAAGTGACACATTTTCCAACTTAAAAGTCAGAAATTGAGGCTGTTTTATATCATTTAGGTGTGAATACTTAAAATATATAAACATACCTCTGATTCTCTCAGATACTTGGAAAACAGAATAAAATGAAAAGGGAGTTATAAACACAAGAGTCGGCATTATAAACACAAGAGTCAGTACCCCAAATTCTTTATTTGACTAAATTTCAATGCTTAAATCTACATTAAAGAAATGCTAAAACATTCACTTAAAATCATCAACTCCAGCTAGAACAACAACAGGTACTATAAGTCTGGAAATATAGCCTTTATTTAGCCACATTACTTTTTTATATGAGCATATGAAATACATGTATACTGCTGCAATTAACACTAATTGGCATGAATTATTTGCATGGACAATGTTTTGGTGAAAGAAAAACCTCCAAGTCCCCCAAAACAAGGAATTTGTCTTTAAAATTTGTCCTCTAAAACTTTAGAATGATGTCATTAAATGCCACTGATGCTTTCATATTCATAATCAAAGAGATACCCAACCTTCATTGTTGCAGTGATTTTGTTATCAAATACTATTTATTAAAGGAAGTGATTTACTATAATCCACATGAGTAGATAATTCAACAGACATAAAAGCACAACAAAATTAAATAAATGATTCTATAGCTTTAGTTTCACAGTTTTACTTTCAACCACTGGCTCCCCTTTCTATTTAAACATGTTAACAATTTTAATGGCCCATCACTTACTATGAAGCAGACAAATTACTTAACCTTTCTGTTATACAATTTCCTCAACATTTCTCTCTGAAGCATTGAATTCATTTGTCTTAGAGTAAGCAAGAGGCTCATCCTCAAGTGGCTTCCATGAACATGTACAGTCTCTTCCCACTCACAATGGGAACTACATGACCTTAAGAGCTGGGTACATTATAATGTGTTTTGTAATGAGCAATAATGTCCACCATATTACTTGAAGGCTACCCACTAAATGCTATTCACACTCAGATCTGAGCATCAGAAATTAAATGCACTGATTGCTCATGTCCATAATACTAGCTACTCAAGAGACTGAGATCTAAGGATCACATTTAGAAGCCAGCCTGGGCAGGAAAGTCTATGATACACTTAGCACCAAAAAAGGCCAGGAATGGTCCTGTGGCTCAAGTAATAGAGTACTAGCATTGAGCAAAGAAGTCGAAAGACCGCATTCAGGTCCTGAGTTCAAGTATCAGGACCAGCACAAGAAAGAAAAAAGCACTGAAGTTGGACACCCGGGCTCATGCTTATAATCCTAGCTACTGAGGAGGCTGAAATCTGAGGATCAAGGTTCAAAACCAGCCCAGGCATAAAAGAACCTGAGGACTCTTATCTCCAATGAACCTCTAGAAGACAGGAATTGGGGCTTGGCTCCAGAGTATGGCCGTAGCCTTAGCTGAAGAGCTCAGGGACAACGCCCAAGCCCAGGGGTAGGGTGGTAGCCTTGAGCTGAAGAGCTCAGGGACGGTGCCCTGGCCGAGAAGCAAGCCCCATGACCCACAAAAAAACACATTACTTACATTGACCTGAATTCAAAACATAACTCAACCACAAATTCACTACATGATCTTGGCCAAATTAAACTTTCTAAGCAGCAGTCTGTAAAAAGTGGCAAAACTACCTACATTTCAGATAACTATTGTTTGGATTCAATGTAATTATCACTTGGCACAGTGTCCAACAGACAATACATCCGTAATAAATTGTAACCATTATTGGTCTACCATCAGAAAACCCATGTAGTAGTTAAATAAGCCTATTTCTTTAACTTCTTGTAAAAGACCTACACTGCAATTTAAATTTTTAAATGATAGTTCATGTTTTTACAGATACTTCATCACTTTCATTTACTCTAGCATGAAAAAATACAGCAAAATATTCTGCAGATAGTTCCATTAAAATAAACCTGTAGGGGTCAAGAATATGGCCTAGTGGTAGAGTGCCTGCCTAGCACACATGAAGCACTGAGTTTGATTCCTCAGTACACAGAAAAAGCCAGAAGTGGAGCTGTGGCTCAAGTGGTAGAGAAAGCCCAAGGACAGTGCCCAGACCCTGGGTTCAAAGCCTAGGACTGGCAAAATAATAATAATAAATAATAGGGGTTGGGAGTTTGGCCTAGTGGTAGAGTGCATGCCTAGCATGCACAAAGACCTGGGTTCGATTCCTTGGTACCACATACATAGCAAAAAGCCAAAAGTGCTGCTGAGGCTCAAGTGGCAGAGCTCTAGCCTTGAGAAAATCCAGGGACAGTGCTCAGGCCCTGAGCCCAAGCCCAGGACTGGTTAAAAATAAATAAATAAAATAATAATAAACTTAAAAAATAAACCTGTAGTGTTCAGAGAACAAGGAAACATTTATTTTATGTTTATCAGGTCCCAAACTTATATGAATCATCCTTAACAGCACCTTCAAAATATCATCACTGTTCAATTTATAATTAAAAGCAATTTCTTCTATAACTCTAGCACTCAATGTCCTTAGTTGAAAAGGTAATTCAGAAATACCACAATCAGGGGCCTGGGAGTATGGCCTAGTGGTAAGAGTACTCGCTTATCAAACACGAACCCAAGTTCAATTCTTCAATACCTCACACCCAGAAAAAAAGCCAGAAGTGGTGCTGTGGTTCAAGTGGTAAAGCACTAGCCTTGAGAATGCTGAGGGACAGTCAGCTGAGTTCAGGCCCCAGGACTGGCAAAAAAAAAAAAAAGAGAGATAATCACAAGCCACATTTGTTGCCCCACAATAAAAGCACATTTCTAAAGGCGTGATAATGAAGTGTTTATTTTCATAGTCAATGTTCAACTGAAACAAATACCACCCAAAAATGACTGTTTCTATTTCATATAGACTTTCTATATTTCATATAGAAATCCTTCATCTTTTGGGTATCCATCTAACTTCTTTCCTTTCTTACATTCTTTGAAGTTAACATATAAATATGACATAAATCCATGAAGAGCATCACCATCAACAGTGAACAAGGGAATTTAAAATTTCTAAGTTTAAATGTATCATTCTTGTATTACCTGGTTCTAAGAAAATACTATGGGCATTACTGAGAACTAAGGATTAGCCTTCCTTGCCAGTCTGAACACGTGCCTGATCAATTGTGTCTATAATGCGATCCAGGCCACAGAAAAAGGTCAAAACAGTAGACGAAGGCCTACCAACTGGAAGCCAGGAGGGAAGTGTGGAACGTGGAAAACTCGGTGAGTCACACACGGGTCTTGCTCGGGACTGTTTGGATCACAATTAGCAAAACTGCAAGTTCACCAATCCCAGTGCCTCCTCGGTCGGTTCGCACATCCAGGATGAAGGCAAATGCAGTTGAGATTTGCTTTCCTCCTGCTGAGCCTAGGACCCAGCGCCCCTTTCCCCTCCGCCCGCACGCTGCCCAGTCTCCTTACAAATAAGGACAATGGGCGCAGAGTAGCCTCTCCAGGTAGCCCGGAACCCTGGCCCACACGCGGGCCGAGCAGAATGACACTGACAGTTTTCGGTGCCCCTCCCGCCCTCCTCACGCGGGCATCACAGGACAACTCGAACACTCAGGCGGCTAGGACTTTGCGAAGGATGTGCTAGTGTGGAACCCGTTCTTGCTCTCTTCAACACCCGTGGGCCAAGGGGTGAGGCTCAAGCCGGTCGCTCCCCGGAACCTCTCAGAATGGAGTTCTGAAGAGTCAGGGCAAGCCCTCCGGAGCCGCCCCGGCCCCGCGGCTGTGGAACCGAGCAGGGGGAGCGGCGCCCGCGGGTCGGCGCGCACCGCCGCAGGAGTCTAACAGGCGGCGCCGCAGGGCGCCTAGGCCACCGAGGCCAGGAGCGCGGGCACCCGGGACGCTGGCAGAGCCCAGCGAGCCGCCCCACCGCGGAACCCTCCCAGCTACCCTCCGTTTGGAGCGCTCTACCTGCTTGACGCGGGCACTGCCCGGCCCGGGCGCTCACCCTGCCAGCCTCGGCGGGCGGCCGCGCAGCTGGCTTCTCACAAGCAGACTGCGGCCGCCACTGACAGAACGCAGGGCCCCGACAATTCCTTCCCATCAAACCCCGCGCTCCTGTCGCCAGCCAATCAGCGCCGCAGCCGGCGCGCGCCGCTCCCTTGTCACGTGACGGGGCCGGGGCGGGCCGGCGGTTGGGACGGAGGAGCTCCGCGTTTTTCCCGGGGACCTCAGGCCCTGTTGGCCTCTGCGCCCTAGGTAGGCGTTATAGGGTTGTAGAAGTAGCCCACCATCATCACGAACCTACTTTTCCTCGTCTCTTTTCCTTTTAAAAACCTCTTCTTCCACATCTCGTGGGAGAAACACCCTGACATGGGTCTCGGTGGGCGGCAAGACTGGATAAAAAGTGGGGTGCAGAGGAGAGGTGTGTCCGGAGAGGAGTCGGCGCCGCGCTACGCAGTCTCGGTGCTACCTCGGGCGGGTTCACCTTACACAGCTCCCCAGCGGGTCAGTCCGGATTGGCAGCCTGGAGGTAGAGCTGTGCTAGAAACTTCTCTCTCTCATGGACGTCATAAAGGGTCCTTTGGTGATTGCACACCTATCTCATTGAAGTAAGTTTTAAACTCCCAAAGGCTGGTAATTGCACACCTGTGGTAAATAAAAAAAAAAAAAAACTGGACTTTTTCTCTTAAAAACTCAAAAATTTTCTCCACAGGCCCTGATTACTTCGCAGGGGAGAGAGGACCACCTGGGCTTATTTGAAACATTGCCTAAAGAAAGTTAGGATTCCTGATCGCCTGGAGAAAGGACAAGTCTCAATAACAAAATGGTAGTTAAAAGACAGGGAAAAATAAAATCTAGTGATGTGCACATGATTACCTGAAGGGGTAGAGAAACTTCAGTGAAGGCTTTTATCATGTTTTGCCCCTATGACATTTTGCCCCTTTAGCAGTTTTTATGGGTACGTTGCACATATTTCTAAATAAAAAGTTTCTTTGTCAAAGAGCTTGTTAGTGTTTAATATGCTGCTAAAATGTCAAGAACAAGAAAAAGATACAGAAAGGGGGACAAAAACATGAGAAGGGGTATCAAGTCTCCAGAAGTAATGCACCCATTACCTGACAAATGTAACTGTAACTCCTCTATTACCCTGACAATAAAAAGTAATGAAAAAGAAAAAGATACAGTGTTAGGAAAATGGAGGAGAAAGGAAAAAGAATGGGCCAGACTCCATTGTCCACAAGCTTGGGTGGTTCGTTGTCAGCTAGGGGAACACAACCTCCAAATGGTGTCTGGACGTCCTGTGGGTGACTGGATTTGGGAGTGGGCTTATATAGGTCTTAACAAGGAAACATTAAAAAAAAAAACTGGCTGTAGTTTCTTTGGGACCAAGGGCCATGTCCTTGGCCAGGCCCACTGTGCAATGTTCCACCTCGGGTGAAGAACCGTTGTCTCCTGGGCCAGGATCAGAATGACCTGCCAGTGAACTAGCACATGGGCACCTACCTGGTGCTTTGCTTGATTAGGCAGGAGCCAATCCTTCATTTTCTATCTTTAGATACATAAAAAGATTGGGCCAAAACCTGGGCTCGGTGGCTCATTCCTGTAATACTAGCTACTCAGGAGGCTGAGATCTGAGGATCAAGGTTCAAAGCCAGCCTGAGCACAAAAGGACCTGAGACTCTTATCTCCTATCAACTTCTAGAAAAAACAGGAAGTGGGGCTTGACTCAAGGGTAGGGTGGTAGCCTTGACCTGAAGAGCTCAGGGACAGCCCCAGGCTAGAGTTCAAGCCCCAAGACCCATAAAAAAAAGATTGGGCCAAGAGGGAAGAAGCAAGTACTTCACATAGTTTCTAGTCAGTAGGTAGAATTTATTATACTAGAAGTTACCAGATGATTCACTGACAATTGCCCCAGTTATAGTTCAGTAAACTTGAATGACTCAAAAAGAATTGTGGGTTGAAGTAGGAAAAATGGACAGAAACGTTTCACCTGTTTTAATATGGAAATTTAACCATTTCGTTTTCATTTCTTGTTTCAAGGGTTAAAATCCTGGGCTTCTGCACACTAACATTCACTTTGGGAAGGTCTTTCCTTAAAGAAGAAGGAGTGGTTTTAACACTTGCTACTGTTGTATATTGTTTTTTTTTTTTTAATTGGCACATTAAGGTCTATTGTAAATGGGTGAAAAACGGGATAGGGAGACTAAGAAGAGATAGTGGGATGCAAGAGATTCCAAAACAGAAATAATCATCCTGAGTTACAGTCCCTAAGGAATTATTCTAAGAAAGAGAGAATCTGACCAGGAGCTGGAAAGAAGCATTGTCTTAATCATAAACATTTTTCAAATGAGGAAACTGATAATACAAAGATTGTTAAAGGTGACACTATACCACTGTTTCTTGTATAACAAGAAGTAAGAGTTGAGGCTGAGGTTATAGCTCAGTGTACTGGCCTAGCAGGTCTCAGGATTCAAACCTTAGCACCAAAAGAAAACAAAACAAAATCAAAATGTTCTAAATGGCTGACTATGAAGTATACGTTGATTCCAAATATTTTGTTAAGGGGCCGGGAGTTTGGCCTAGTGGTTAAAGTGCCTGCCTAGCATGCATGAAGACTGGGGTTCGATTCCTCGGTACCACATACATAGAAAAAAGCCGGAAGTGGTGCTGAGGCTCAAGTGGTAGAGCTCTGGCCTTGAGAAAGTCCAAGGACAGTGCTCAGGCCCTGAGCTCAAGCCCAGGACTGGCAAAAAAAAAAAAGACAAATATTTTGTTAAGTGTTCATAACACAAAAGAGCATCTGACAAGAGTGAAAGAAAACCTTTAAAAAAAAAAAACTACAGGGTTAATATATTCAAGATTTTTTTTAACACAGCAGCCATTGGGAGATTCAGGAAAGTCAATGAACATGCAAATGTTAAGAATTATGCCCTGCTGATCCTGAAATAGCTAAGGTCAGGCTTGAGATAGTAAACTGCTGTAGCCAAACTAATCTTAAATGGTCTGATTCAACACATTTAATTGATGTAGATGCATTGAGAGCTTATAGGAAGACATTAATTGACCTGATCACAGGGGTTAGGAAAGGCCTCCTTAAGCATATCTCATTCAAATAGAGATCTGAATGTAAAAAAGGGAAAGAGGATCTTGTAAGGCCTTTTGTCGGGAGGAAGCACGGTCAAGCCTAAGGCAGTGAAAGGAGGCCCTTGTGACCTAAGCATAGATTGCAGGGAAAGGGTGCAGTGGGAAGCTACAGCCTAGACTAAGCAAGATCTTCATTGGCCATACTGAAAAGCTTAATCCTTCAGGCCAAAGGATTGGAAAGGAAGTTAATTTTTTTTTTCCATTCTAGCTACAGTGTGAAAACACAACCATGGCTAGTGTTAGACCCAGATCGGATTTAAACTGGAGATGTGTTGGATGTACTTCAAGTGAATTGGTATTGGAGCAAGGAGAGAAATAACTTCAAAAGTAAATAGGAGGGCCTGGAGTCTGGCCTAGTGGTTAAAATGCTTGCCTAGCATGCACGAAGACCCAGGTTCGATTCCTCGGTACCACATACATAGAAAAAAAAAAGCCGGAAGTGGTGCTGAGGCTCAAGTGGTAGAGCTCTAGCCTTGAGAAAGTCCAAGGACAGTGCTCATGCCCTGAGCTCAAGCCCAGGACTGGCAAAAAAAAAAAAAAGTAAATAGGAGATATTAGTGATGAATTTCAAAATAGATAAGGAATTGAAGGAAAGAAAAGAATCAAAGATGACTCAGGATTTCTGCTGGATCAAGTAGACAGATACTAATGTCAGTAATGAGATCTGAGGAACACTGAGGAGGGCAGTTTGAAGGAGGAATGATCATTTTGGCATGAACATATTGAGTTTAAGATATTTTTATGACTTCAAGAGGAAGTATAAACACTCCAATTTATGGGTCTTAAGCATTAAAGTCTGTGCTGGAGATAAAAGATGTTAGGAACTTATAATCTGTCATATTCTACAAGATACTTATTTTTCTCAAATGTAACTAGCTTTATTATAAGAGCAGAAAACAAAAAGTGGACATTTCTAGAGCAGTTTTCCAGACCTCCATAACTCTGAGATTAATTGAGGCCCTTACTAAAAAGATCCAAAGTGACAGGTTCCTCTATGGGGATCTATTAATTCAGATTTTTAACAGGTGCCACAGGTGATTCTTATCGCTAACTTTGCTTTTAGTCCAGCTTCAGAGGCTAGCAACATGAATGTCTCCATGGTGCTTATTAAGATTCTTATGCCTTACACACTAAAATCTCATAAGAATAAGTTAAAAGGGATGGGGAAAGGAAGATGGTGTCATACCAAGTGGCCCAAGATTTTCCCATTTTTCATTGACAAAGGCTTCCTAGGCCCTCTATACTAGGTAGCTCACAAGGAAAGTATCTTTGGCTGGATATGTACTATATTTAAGCAGCAGACCTCTTGCCCCATCCACTAAAATGACATTGAGATCACTCACATATTCTCTTCACCACTCCCGTTATGACCTATTCTTCCTTCCTGTACTTTCATGGTTATGGTACAGCAATTGTCTTTCTATTCAATGCCTTTATATTCTTTCTTTTTCTTTTTTTATTTCTTTTGGCTTAGACTTTGGGCCTGGGCACTGTCCCTGAGCTCTTCAGCTCAAGGCTATCGCCTTACCCCTGAGCCACAGCACCACTTCCGGTTAATTGGAGATGAGAGTCTCATGGTCTTTAGTACCCAGTCTGGCTTTGAATCAAAATCCTCAGATCTCAGGCTCTTGAGTAGCTAGGATTACAGGCATGAGCCACCTCACCCAACCAACTTTATATTCTTGAGAACCTACTTACTAGCTTTTAAATACTAGCTGTATGTGGAAGAAAAACTGTCTCTACCATTTTTAGGGGACTACACATTAAATTGACAAAAGACAGATGGGAGAGGGAAATTATCTTTAATTACATACACATAGTCACAAAAAATGTAACTCCAGAGTTAATACAAGGCTTATATGCCATCTTCACAGAGCTTGGAATAAGACAGAGGAACACTTACAGGTAAACAAATGACTTGTTCAGGGGGGAGGAATAGAAATGAAACTTAAGAAGAGTGACTTTCTGAAAAAAAACGTATGATAATACTGGAACAATGTCTAGGTGAGGTATCAAAGAAGAGCATATTAGAGCAGCTCCCACGAGGGAATTTAGGACGACAATTAAGTTCTTTTAAAAAGCTTTACTTTTAAGCAGATAAAGGGTTTTAAGAACCCAAATTTTTATGCCACAGTAGCTTATTCTGCATCCCTTCATTTTTTCTCCTTGCAGCCTTGCTGTAACAACTCATAAATCTTTAGGAGGCCCTGTAGATGCTTACTAGGGGAAAAAAATAAGATGAATATAGAAAACAAATTAGAATTATTACTTGTGGTAGCAAACATACAGAAAATTTCATAGAACAGAAGTGTATTACTTGACACTGATGCTGACTAGGGCATGGATTTGTTTCTTTTCCCATTCAAGATGTAAAAGGCAGGAAAGTGTTTTTGTTTCGTTTTGTTTTTTAAGTGTTTAAAGCAGAGCAAATTTATTTGAAAATGAAAGGAAAATTATGAGAAAGTAGACTCTCCAAAGAGAAGATCCCCCAAAAGGAGTCCAGTGGAGTCCTCTTAGAGAGCAGTTACTGTAGTATGGAGCTCCTCCATATGCCTTCCACTACACTTTGCACTGATTGCCTGCTGGCTTATGCATGTGACACGCTGGCACTTTTCATTAGTTGAGCAGGCACTCAGGTCACTGTGGGAACCTGAGATAGTATAGAAACAAGAAGCATGATTAGGATTATCTGCCTTTTTTTTTTTTTTGTCAAAGGACTTGAACTCTGAGCCTAGGCACTATACCTGAGCTCTTCAACTCAAGGCTACTGCCCTACCTCTTGAACCACAGCACCACTTCCATTTTCTAGTAATTAATTAGGCAAAAGAGTCTCACAGGTTTTAGTGTCTGGCTTTGAACCTCCATGCTCAGATCTCAGCCTCCTGAGTAGCTAGGATTATAGGTGTGAGCCACAAGCCTTTTGTCTGCCATGTTTTATGCCTCCCACTTTTCATCTTTATCTAACAGTTCCTCTTTCTTTTTCACAACAATAGTCTACAGACATTCATTAACTTATTTGGGTGAAGAAGTGGAACGAACTTGGTGATGGTGGCTCATACCTGTAATCCTAGCTATTAAGAAGGTTGAAATTTGAGGATCGCAATTCAAAGCCAGCACAGGAAGAAAAGTCTTTGAGACCTTTTATTATCTTCAATTAACCCCGAAAAAGCTAGAAATGGAGACATGGCTCATATGATAGAGTACCAGCCTTGAGCAAAAATGCTAAGCAAAAGCACAGATTGGAAACTGGCCCTTGGCAAAACTACAAGATCCCACCTGAAAAATAACGTGTAAAAGGATGGAAGTATAGTTCAAGTACTAGAATGCCTGCTTAGCAAGTACAATGTCCTTAGTTCAAGCCCCAAAAGAAAACTCAAAAAAGAAGATGGTGGCCAGGCATGGTGGCTCAGCCCTGTAGTCCTCAGGAGGCTGAGATCTGAAGAACGCCGTTCAAAGCCAGCAAGGACGTTAAAGTTTGAGACTCATCTCCAATTAACCACCAGAAAACTGGAAGTGGCACTGTGGCTTGAGGGGTAGGGTGGTAGCCTTGAGCTGAAGAGCTCAGGGACAATGCCAAGGCCCAGAGTTCAAGTCCTAACACTGACAGAAAAAAAATAGATGATAGAAGAGAATGTATGTTTTGGTGAGCTAATATAATGAATGATTGATACTAACTTTCAAATTTTAAACCAGCTTTGAGTTTCTAAGATAAATCCTAATTAGCTTATGTGATCAGGACATGGTATCATTTTTTTTTGTGTGCCAGTCCTGGGCTTGAGCTCAGGGCCTGAGCACTGTCCTTGGACTTTCTCAAGGCTAGAGCTCTACCACTTGAGCTTCAGCACCACTTCCGGCTTTTTTCTATATATGTGGTACCGAGGAATCGAACCCGGGTCTTCATGCATGCTAGGCAAGCACTTTAACCACTAGGCCAAACTCCCGGCCCCGATGGTATCATTTTTATATAATGTTGGGATCCTAGTTTTGCATTCTTGTTCATAATTCTGTTGCTCTTATTTCCTGTTTTAAATGTTTTTATTTGATAAATGAGTTGGGAAATCTTCCCTGTTATTTTTTATTCTGGCAGACACCATGAAATATTATCATTATGGTTAGTAGAATTCATTGTAAAACCAAATTCATTATTGGAAAGTTTTTAATGAATATTCAAATTCTTCAAAGATTTAAGACAATTTAGAAGATCTAGTTTTTTAGTAAGCATTAGTAGTTTATTCAATGGAATTGATCCCTTTCATCTAAGTTGTATCAGTTTATTGTAAGCATAAAGTTGTTGACAGTATTTTACTATATCAGCTCCTGGCCCCTCATCTTCTTATTTTTAATAAGCATTTTGCTTCAGTAAAAATACTTTCAACCCAGGCATAATGGTATAATCCTAAACTACTCAAAATCTAAAATGGGAGTCTGACAAATTTGAAGCCTGATAAGGGCTAAGATCAAAGTCAAATTCAACATCAATTTAAGTAATTAGTAAGACCCTGTCTCAAAACAAAAACATAGGACTGAAGATACAGTTCAGTAGTAAAGCACTTGCTTAATCTATTCAAGATCCTGACTCCCATCCCCTCTACTACAAGAAAGGAAGGAAGGAAAGAAGGAAAGAAGGAAATTTCTAATTTTCTTTGTAACTTACTCTTTTACACGTGGTTGATTTAGAAATTGGGTTATGTTATGAAATATCCAAATATATGGGTTTCTTCTGCCAAGAGTGAAAAAGGCTCCTGCTCTTGCCCCTTCTATGACTCCAAGGTGTCTCACATCCCTGAAGAAGATGAGACCCCTGCCTCTTAAGACTTCTTTTGAATTTCTTCCAAGGACACATATGCACGTTCACTACCATGGAACTGTTACTGCTCCTTCTGGATGGACATCATCCCCACCTTCTCCCCTCAATGTCAACACCCCTTGTCAGGAGGAAGTAGCCAGAAAGAGTCGGTGCCCCTTTACAACTATCAGGTGGGAAGGTTAGGTCTGCCTGGAACAAAAGACTTCTGTCCTTGGCTCTCTCCTCCTGCACCCTGGAAATCCCCGCCCAGCACCTGTAACCCTGGCAACCAGCATGCCTGGGGGGCAATGCGAGGTCCCCATCCTCTGAGATCACATCCAGTTCCGCTGTGGCTGTACCTCTCCCCCTATATAATCTCTCACTTCCCGCCATAAGCTCTCTTTGTTTGCCTGACGCCATCTTGGGTGGCAGGAGACTGGTCTTTCCTCATAGAACAAATCCTCTTCTCCTGAACTGCGTGGAGTTTCCTTTCAGCAAACCTTACAGTTTGAAATTTACTTCCTTTTTTCTTTGACACCAATGTTCCTAACTTTATTTCTCCCCATTTAAAACTATATTTAAATTATACAAAAAGATGTCATTGTGAAATATCAATATATACAAAAATAATGTACTTTGATCAAATTTACACTTGCTGTTGCGATCTCTCTTTTTGGGTAATTCTTCTCTTTTTACATATTTATATGAAACACTTCAATAGTCATCACCTGTCTTCAACATTTCCTTTTATCCTGTTTCTATTGAAGTCCTTATTTACATTGCCTACTGCTATTTCATATTCGATTAATTATAATCAAATTTTTCTTACAAATACACTTAAAGATGACAAAGGAAAATCCACTTCATATAATTCCGAGTAAATTGATTTTAATATCTTAACTGTCTCACTGAAAAAATTCCAAAATGCTTCTCTGGGTTGCTACCAAGATTGCATATTTGATTTTATCAACTTTGTTTTTTTTCTTGCCAGTCTTGGGCTTGCGCTCAGGGCCTGAGCCCTGTCCTTGGACTTTCTCAAGGCTCTTGAGCCTCAGCACCACTTCCAGCTTTTTTTCTCTATGTATGTGGTACCAAGGAATTGAACCTGGGTCTTCATGCATGCTAGGCATGAACTCTACCACTAGGCCAAACTCCCAGCCCCAATTTTACCAACTTTTAAAATTTTTCTTTTTTTTTTTTTAATTTTATTGTTCGGGTAGTGTACAGGCAGTGGGTACATTACTTCTTGAACATTGTTACCCCTTCCCATGTTTTTCTCCCACTTCTCCTCCCCTCCACCCCCTCCCACTCATCTTGTTTTCCCCCTTCCCTTTCCTTTTTCAAATGAACAAATAAAACATACATACAATATACCAGGTACCAAAGTCAGATACAGTAACAACATGAGATAAACCTTAAGGGGAAAAGAAGAAGAAAGAAATAGCTTCACATAATACATTAAGAACTATCACAAAGCTAAACCTCTTGTTTTCCCTGTCCTGGAATTCATTTCACATATCCTCATCCTATATGTACGTAGCTTTCGAGCTATTATAATCCTCTGTTGGCAGAATCCTAAATGTATACTAATGGGTTACGAATGAGGGAAACCATGAAGCCTACGTTTCTTTGGGTCTGGCTTATTTCATTTAATGAGATATTTTTTTCCAAGTCTTTCCATTTCCTTACAAATTAAACAATGCCATTCTTTCTGATGGCAGCATAGAATTCCTTGGTGTAAATATACCACATCTTCGTAATCCATTCATCTACTGAGGGACATCTAGGTTGGTTTCATATCTTAGCTATGGATTTTACCAACTTTCAAATAAACTTTGCTTTTTCATATTGGGCTTTTTAATACAAGCTTTCAAAAAATGCATTTTAGAGTCTTTAAAATATATTCAAACCCAGTTGTAAGGTTTGATCAGCTTTAGATTATACTTAAACTGTTTTTAAAAATCCAAGTATATTGTTGGTGGGAGTGCAAACTCATTCAACCACTATGGAAAGCAGTATGGCAGTGCCTCAAAAGGCACTCCCCTATAACCCAGCAATCCCACTACTTGGCATTTACCCAACCATCCAGAATCTAGGGCATACTAAATCCACTAGCACAACAATGTTCATTGCAGCATTATTCACCATAGCAAAGATATGGAACCAACCTAGATGTCCCTCAGTTGATGAGTGGATCAACAAGTTGTGGTATTTGTACACAATGGAATTCTATGCTGCTGTCAGAAAGAATGACATCGCCCCATTTGTTAGGAAATGGAAAGACTTAGAAAAAATCGTATTAAGTGAAGTAAGCCAGACTCAAAGGAACTTAGGCTCAATGGTTTCCCTCATTTGTCATAATCAGTAGAAACCTTGGGCTCTACTAGCAGAGATCTGCAATAGAGCAAAATCTTGATACATAAGGCCATATAGTATGAAGCTAATATCCTCCAGGATATTGAAACAAAAGCCATATAACGAATGATTGTTGTCCTTAATGTACTATGTTATCATCTCCTTTGCTGTCCCTTGGTTATCTCATATTGTTACAGCATCTCACTTTGTTATCTGATATATTGAATTTATTTGTATTTGGTTATTTGAAATTTGATAGGGAAGGGGGGAAAAACAAGATGGGGGTGGGGGAGTGGGGGGAGGGTAATGGGTACCAAGACATGTGAAAGGGTATCAATGTATGTGAATTAATGCACCTTCTATCTGGCAAATATCATGTAACCCTTTTATTAATTACAATAAAAATATATTAAAAAATAAAATAAAACAAATAAAAAAATAAAAATCCAAGTATACACACACATTTAAGATATACCATTTATGAGAGGAAACAGGAAAAAATATTTGCGGTAAAATATATATTTAATAACTTGACACAGCTTTTCCTCTCACCACTCTAAAGGAATTCACTGTACATGGTGTACATCCTACACACATATTAATATCTTTAAAGTGTGCTGGGAGCTCTTTTCCTTCCTAGCAGTCAGTTTATTAGATGATTCTTCATGAATAACTTCCACTAGCAGCAACTATTATCCAAAATTTTTATCAAATTATTAAATAAAACTATATGTTAGTTTCAATTAAAGAACAGTGTTTTGTTTTGTTTGTTCATTGTTTGTGGGGCTTGAACTCTGGGCCTGGGCTCTTTCCCTGAGCTCTTCAGGTCAAGGCTACTGTCCTGCCCCTGTAGCCACAGCACCACTTCTTATTTTCTAGTGGTTAATTGGAGATAAGAGTCTCACAGACTTTGGTGCCCAGGCTGGCTTTGAACCACGATCCTCAGATCTCAGCCTCCTGAGTATTTGGGATTTGGTGCTAGTAGGATTAGTTAGTAGTTAGTTAGGATTAGTAGTTAGTAGTAGGTGGTTCATAGGTGTGAGCCACCGTGCCAGGCCTGAAAGCTTTTTTTTATCATAACAAAAAGCATCATAATAGAAAATTAATGGAGCATCATAGGAGAAAACTAATCATGTTGGTCACATCTGACATAGACCCTACAATAATAAATAATATTTAGTGGCTTTCATTTTGCTAGCTCTTTCAATATGTATACATTTCCCATTGTTTCATTCATTCATTCATAAGCTTGTTTTAAGGGCATACTAAATCCACTAGCACAACAATGTTCATTGCAGCATTATTCACCATAGCAAAGATGTGGAACCAACCTAGATGTCCCTCAGTTGATGAGTGGATCAACAAGATGTGGTATTTGTACACAGTGGAATTCTATGCTGCTGTCAGAAAAAACGATATCAACCCATTTGTTAGGAAATGGAAAGACTTAGAAAAAATCATATTAAGTGAAGTAAGCCAGACTCAAAGGAACTTAGGCTCAATGGTTTCCCTCATTTGTCATAATCTGTAGAAACCTTGGGCTCTACTAGCAGAGATTTGCAATAGAGCAAAACCTTGATACATAAGGCCATATAATGTGAAGCTAATTGAAAGGACCTCCAGGATATTGAAACAAAAGCCATATAACAAATGATTGTTGTCCTTAATGTACTATGTTGTCTCTCATCTCCTTTGCTATCCCTTGGTTATCTCATATTGTTACAGTATCTCACTTTGATATCTGATATATTGGATATATTTATATTTGGTTATTTGAAATTGGATAGGGAAGTGGGGAAAACAAGATGAGGGGTGGGGGTGGGGGGGAGGGTAATGAGGACCAAGACATGTGAAAGGGTATCAATGTATGTGAATTAATGCACCTTCTATCTGGCAAATATCATGTAACCCTTTTATTAATTTCAATAAAAAATATTTTAAAAAATCAGCACATTTTTCCAAGTTTTCACATAATAAATGAGTTAAATTCATTAACTGATTCTAAGATTGTAATCAAGAAAAAAAATTTTTGCCACTCCTAGGCCTTGATCTCAGGGCCTGAGCACTGTCCTCGGGCTTTCTCAAGGCTAGAGCTCTGCCACTTAGCCACAGCACCATTTCTGGCTTTTTCTATGTATATGTGGTATGAGGAATCGAACCCGGGTCTTCATGCATGCTAAGCAAGCACTCTACCATAGGCCAAACTCCCGGCCCTGTAATCAAAATTTTTATCTGAAACATATTTTCATCAATCTCTAATAGTTCTCTTTAAATGTAATCACCTCAAGTATTATTTTCAGTACTTTAAAGAACAGATAACATTCCATATTTTTTAATTTCTGTATAGTCTAAAAAAGCATAGTTTTCTTGTGCTCCATACAATAGTCAAAAGATTTGGAGAATTCTCAATATTATTTTAGTCTGAAAACCCAACAAATGTATGTAACATCTGTCTTGAAAATAATTTACTAATAAAGCAGTATTTGTAAACATTTTTGTCTTGGAATACATTAGGTAGAATCCCTTGATAGTGATTATTTTTGTTTGTTTGTTTTGTTTTTTTTTAATTTTTTTATTGTAATTAGTAAAAGGGTTACATGATATTTGCCAGATAGAAGGTGCATTAATTCACATACATTGATACCCTTTCACATGTCTTGGTACCCATTTCCCCCCCCCCCCATAGTGATTATTTTTAAAATATCTTTTGGAAAACACCTGTATTGCTCACTGTTATGGACTAAATTATATCTCCCCCTAAAAAATGAATTAACAGTCTATACAGTGTCTGTGTTGGACTTCTGGTCCCCAGAATGGATGGCAATGACTTTCTGTTTTTAAGCCACTTAATCAGTGGCTTTACATTACAGTAGCCATAGAAGATCAATATATAGATTGTATATTACTTTCTCTATATAACCAAAATCATAGGTTTAAAGAAAAATATTCTCTACAATGTAAATGTTGAATGATATTATTGCTTTTTGCATCTGGTTATCATGAAAAGCCTTTTGAAAATTGAAAAAGTTCTATGTAAAACTGATATTTACCTTTGAACCACACAAATTGTGTTATAGTTTCTTATGCTTTGAAACTTCTTTTGCTTTTCACTTCATCTTCAGTGGCATCTTGATTCTCTCATCCTTACTGCTTGTTCTTTTTAATTAACTTTATTCTATTTATTTTATTTTTTTTGTCAGTCATGGGGCTTGAACTCTGGGCCTGGGCATTGTCCCTGAGCTCTTCAGCTCTTCACCCTACCCCTTGAGCCACAGCCTGGCTTCCCATTTTCTAGTGATTAATTGGAGATAAGAGTCTCCCATTCTTTAGTTCCTGGCTTTGAACCTCAATCCTCAGACCTCAGTCTCCTGAACAGCTAGGAGTACAGGCGTGAGCCACCTTGCCCAGCTTAACTTTAATTTTTAATTAATTTTAGTTAATTTGATACTTCTTTGGCTTTTTTCATTTCCTCTTTAGGTGTATATTGATTCTCCAATCCTTATTGCTTTAATTATATTTTCTTGGCCATCATTAATGGTTTCTTTATTATTTTAATAGAGTCTTAGTGTATAATCTAATAGTTTGTTTTTATTTTAAATCTTTTTGTGAGTTTTCTTAATTTCAGTTTAAATTTTTGACTTCCAAAAGGATACTTTCTTCTAGATGTATCTGAATCTTACTATAATTGTTAACTGGAAAAATATACAAATAAAACATATACAATTATATAAAATAAAAATATACAATTAAGGGGCCGGGAGTCTGGCCTAGTAGTTAAAGTGCTTGCCTAGCATGCACGAAGACCCAGGTTCAATTCCTTGGTACCACATACATAGAAAAAAGTTAGAAGTGGTGCTGAGGCTCAAGTGGTAGAGCTCTAGCCTTGAGAAAATCCAAGGACAGAGCTCAGGCCCTGAGCTCAAGCCCAGGACTGGCAAAAAAAAAAAAAAAATACAATTAAAACATGAAAAGGAAAAATATTTAATTTGTTCCAGAATTGTGATAAACTAGAGAATGGTGTTACCATACACCCATATTACATATATTGATTTATTGATGAATATGTGCAGAAATCTCGTTCATGGAAAACTGTGGCTATTTTACTCTATTGGTGGCAGTTTTGTATGCCGGTTCCCTGAACTACCAGAATTTCTCAGCATTTATATATATATATATATATGTGTGTATATATATATATACATATATATATATTAGACAGGTTTGAATACCTCATTAGGATACATAGATCATATTGGCTGTTCAGTTTTTAAATGCTTTTTCGAGCATTTGTCCTACAAACACAGGAAATATAAAGTATATTATATTGTTTCTATTAAAATGTAAAAATAATTGAATATGTTTTATTATCAAGTATTATCAAGACAATAATAAACCTGACTTCCCTAGGTGTTAATGGAAACTCAGTCTATTATTTATACTTTTACTCATCTATGATTAAAAGAATTCTTCACAAGCCGGCTTCTAGCTCCACACATTGCAGACATTGATTTTATCCACTACCAACCTATTCCTGTTTTCTAGGTACCAATCATAGCACATCACAATGCCAGGTAAGTTGGTAAAATGTGCAATTCAAGTATCCCTAGGAGTTACATTTAACCAAAGCAAGGTGGTAGTTACCGAAGTGACTATAAACCATACAAATGCTTTCCTCAAAGCAAATATCATTATCAAATATCATTATCTCCAAATTAGCTACCTCTTACACATCACCTGAACCATTCCAAATCTACCCCCACACACGGAAAAATATGATGACAGGAAATACAAAGTGGCAAGAGACAGCAATCTTTATTTCATTGTACTTAAAGTTCCTTTTTTGCAAATTTTGCAAAATGCAAGATCCTTAAACACATTATAGTTCCTGCTTCAAAGCTTTTAACCACCTTTTAACTTCTGGGTAAATCTGCTTCAGGAGATTATTTCCAGTCGTTAGTTACATTATCTATATGTGCCTAGAATGTCCCAGGGTTTTTTGTTTGTTTATTTTTTCTCTTTCTGGCACATTTAACAACTTCTTTCAGAGTTTCATTAAGATGTCAATAATTCCCCAAGGAAGGATAGTATATTTAGAGCTTTGATAAAAGATAAATCTAGGATTTCAATGTTGACTGTATGACATCTATTACGAGTCATAAGCAAATTACTAATTTCTCTGAGTCTCCCCTTCTGCATCTACAAAATATAAATGATAATACTTTTTCTGTATTGTCAGAAATTTTTAAATTTGGTATTTTAGAAATGCAATATTTTGTCACTTTAATTTCAAAAATACACTGATAGTATTGATAAAAAATGCTTAAGAAGCTTTGTTTCTCTCCCAATGATTTTATTTGAGTAACAAAAAAGACTCATACTTGGTAGGATGAAGCAGGTGAGGCATTTGCCTCAGGCACAAAATAGAAGGGTATTTAAACATTTAGTCATCAATATAAATACTAGTACAATTCAATGTGTTTAAACCAATGCAAAAAAAAAAACCAGGAAACCAACTGTATAAAAGTTTTATATTATGACCATTTTTTCTTTGCCTCAAGCTTTGATATGAGTTGGTTTGCTAGTAGCAATCAAGAATTGGTGGAAAAAATTAGAATCATTTTTCTCCTTTTATCAGAAAAGTACTTAAATTATTTTCTTTGTTTTCAGATGATCTTATTGATGTCATCTTTCAACAATTCTAGTATTAATTTTGTAGCATAAGGTTAATCTTACAACCTTTCAACAGATGAATCTGAACGTATTATCTTTATTTTTATCTCACAAATTATTGTTGGTATGGAAAAGTAGCTTTCAGTTTCTATTGGAGACAAAATCACTCTAAAAATGATCTGCTCCATTTTTATTTACACTGAAGCAATTTAAATTCCATTTTCAGCCTTTCATAAAATGGCTTGTTCAGCATATTTCAGAGAGTTTGTGATCTCTTTTAGACATTCCACTTATATATCATGTCATTCCTATTTTCGATATAAATTATTTAGACAAATTTATTTATGACTTCCTGAGATAATGGAATAAGACAATTAGAATGTTTTACTTTAAATACTATCTATAGTACTCTGATACACTGTTGCTGAAAGAATAAACTATTAATTTAGCTTTATGGAAAACAGGACTGGGAGCATGGTCTAAATAGTAGAATGATTGCTAGCTAGTGTGAGTGGGGGCGGGGGTGGGGAGAGGAGAGGAAAGAAGAAGGAAGAGATAGAAGGGAAAGGGAGGGAAAGAAAAGAAGAAAGAAAGGGGGAAGGAGGGCGAAGAAGGAGAGAAAGAAAGAAAAAAGATGAAAGAAAGGAGAAAAGAAAGGAAGGAAGAAAGGGAAGAAGGGAGGGAGGGAGGGTAAGGAGTGATGGAAGAAGAGAGGAGGAACAAGGTAGAGAGCGGAGAGGTAAACTCTGCTGAGGATAGGCTCAGTGACAGAGCACATATTGCTTTAACAATTTGAATTATATTAAAGTATTCATTTTTCTGGTCTTTCATCTAGGTGAAAGCATACAGTGTCCCTAGTTTCAAAGACCTTGCATTTTACTTTTTGTGGTGAGGAGTGGTGTTCCTGGTTGAACAGAGGACTTTTCCCATGCTAGGCACATATTCTTCTACTTGAGTCATGTTAAAAGGAAAGGAAAACAGAATGACTATTATTTATAATGGGCATTTTCTTAATGTTTTGAGATGTGCTGCCATATATTTTTTTTTTTTTTTTGCCAGTCGTGGGCTTGAGCTCAGGGCCTGAGCACTGTCCTTGGATTTTTCTCAAGGTTAGATGTGCTGCCATATTTTAAATGCCAATTGTAACCCATACAGAAAGAGTTATCACTGTCTTGTTTAGAATTGTCTAAATTGTGCACTTTGAAATTGAAGATAATTTATGTATGGGTGTGTCAGTCTTGGAGGTTAAACACAGGACCAGGCTCTGTCAATGAGCTTTTGTGCACAAGGCTCCAGCTGTGACATTTGAGCCACAGCTCTACTTCCAGCTTTTTGGTAGTTACTGGAGGTAACAGTCTCCTGGACTTTTCTGCCTGGGTTGGCTTTGAAATTATCTCAGCCGTCTGAGTGGCTAAGATTTCAGACATGAGCCACCAGTGCCCAGCAAAGACATTTTATACATAATATTAAGTGTAAATAATACCTCAAAGAACAAATAAGCTATCATACTATCCATCATGTTATTTTTAAATTTATTTATTTATTTATTTATTTATTTATTTATTTATTTTGCCAGTCCTGGGCCTTGAGCTCAGGGTCTGAGCACTCCTTGGGCTTTCCCAAGGCTAGAACTCTACCACTTGAACCACAGCACCACTTCTGGCTTTTTTCTACGTATGTGGTACTGAGGAATTGAATCCAGGTCTTCATGCATGCTAGGCAAGCACTCTACCACTAGGCCAAAGTCCCGGCCCTAAATCATTTATTTTTGAATGAGTATTACATTCATATTGACACAAAATACCAAAGTTGCAAAAGTTGTGTGTAAGTGAAAATTGACTCATATTCCCACGTTGTGGCTCACAGTTCCCCTCCATGGAGGCAGTGAACATTCCTACTTCTTGAGAACTTTTCAGAGAAACAAGTGGGCATGGGGGGGGGACGACGGGACTGGGGAGGTGCTAAGGATAAAGTCCAGCACTTCTTATATGCTAAGTAAACACTCCTAGCACCATTGACCTACGTTCCCAACACTTAATTTTTTTTGCCAGTGCTGGAGCTTGAACTCAGGACTTGAGCACTGTCCTTGGGCTTTCTCAAAGCCAGAGCTCTACCACTTGAGCCACAGTACCACTTCCAGCTATTTTTATGTATGTGGTACCAAGGAATCGAACCCAGGTATTCATGCATGTTAGGCAAGCACTCTATCACTAAGTCAAGCTCCCAGCCTCTTACTTCTTTAATTTTTAACACAGTTCATCCTTTGCACTGTTTTGAAAATATCTTAAGAATTATTTTCATTCTTTGTAGTAATTCAACTACATCCAACTGAAAGGAGGTAGTATTTTTTAGCTCATTTCCTGCTAATGAGCAATAAACTTAATCCTGGTCTTTTACTACTAGAAATAATACAAGACTGTAACCTTGTTCATATGCCATTTCTTATATGTCCAAATCTATTGTGTGTCTCAAATGGTTGATTGCCTAACAAGTGTATGGACATGTGTTTAAAACCCAACATGCATGCACATGCTCACACATGCACATGTGCGTGTGCATATCCACACACATACACACATATAAATTAGTAGCAAAAAAAATCGAGAACTACTAGGATTCTTGGCTTAAAAGATAAGTGCAATTATGGTTTCAGCAAATACTGCCATACATAGATGTCATACTAAATTAACATTCCTAACACAGATAGATGTGTCTCTGTCTCTACTCTGGGTAAGACAATTTACATTTTTTTTCTTACTCAATAGCAGATTTAAAAAAAAAAAATCCTATAGGGGTGTGTGTGTGTGTGTGTGTGTGTGTGTGTGTGTGTGTGTGTGCATGTGCACGCCCGTGCATGCTGGTTCTGGGGCTTGAACACAAGGTTTGAGTGCTATCTCTGAGCTTCTTTTGCTCAGTGGTCTACCAGTGAAACGACAGTGCCATTTTCAAATTTTTCAGAGTAGTTTATTAAGAGTCTCACAGACTTTTAAATCACAATCCTCAAATCTCAGCCTCCTGAATTGCTAAGATTACAAGCATGAGCCACTAACACCCAGCTCTTAATTTGCATTTTGAAATTATGAGTAAGATTGAACACTTTGTGAATTTAAACATGTAGTACTTACTTTCAAGCTTCATTGCCTGATGAGTAGTCAATGAATTTGTTTTCCTTCCCAATGAATAAAACTTCCTACTGGATTGTAACTTTATAGCATCTACTAGAGACAGACAGACAGACAGACAGACAAAGAATATTTAGGCTAAGCCAGGTGCAGTGGCTCACAGCTACTCAAGAGTCTGAGATCTGGTGATCACAGTTTAAAGCAAGCCAGGACACTAAAGAATGTGAGACTCATCTCTAATTAGTCACTAGAAAACAGGAAGTGGGGCTGTGGCTGAGGGGGTAGGGTGGTAGCCTTGAACTGAAGAGCTAAGGGACAAGGCCCGGGACCCAGAAGAAAGAAGAAGGAGGAGGAGGAGGAGGAGGAGGAGGAGGAGGAGGAGGAGGAGGAGGAGGAGGAGGAGGAGGAGGAGGAGGAGGAGGAGGAGAAGAAAAGGAAAAAAAGGAGGAAGAGGAGGAAGAGGAGGAGGAGGAGAAGGAGAAAAGGAGGGGGAAGAGGAGGAGGAAGAGGAGGAGGAAGAGGAGGAAGAAGAAGAAGAAGAAGAAGAAGAAGAAGAAGAAGAAGAAGAAGAAGAAGAAGAAGAAGAGTATAAAAGCTAGATCACTTCCCCACCATTTCTGGGGGAATTATATATTAATACAATTGGAAATCACTTCAATATATAAATATTCAGGTTTAATTTTTCCCACAACAAGATGTCAAAATATAAACATACTGATCAAAAAAATATTTGCTTTCAGCACAATTGCTGTGGTATTATTCAGTAATAAAAAGCAAGCTTCTAAGATCCAGGAAATTTCTCTAACAAAATTTCATTAGGGAGTGTCTAACATAATTTTTAAGGTGTGAATATTAGGTATCCCCTTAAAAGCCTCATATTCTGGCCGGGAGTTTGGCCTAGTGGTTAAAGTGCTTGCCTAGCATACACGAGACCCGGGTTCGATTCCTTGGTACCACATACATAGAAAAAAGCCGGAAGTGGTGCTGAGGCTCAAGTGGTAGAGCTCTAGTCTTGAGAAAGTCCAAGGACAGTGCTCAGGCCCTGAGTTCAAGCCCAGGACTGGCAAAAAAAAAAAAAAAAAAAAAAAAAAAAAAAAAAAGCTCATATTTTGTACAATTGGTTCCCAACACAGCAATGGGACTTTGGGGAAGTGATCATAAGAGCTCTAACTTCACACGTGGATTGATCCCCTGATGGATGGATTCAGAATATGTCGTCAGGCTTGAGAGGTGGTGGGAAGTAGGAAGGAAGGCCAAGTGGAAGGAAGTAGTTTAGGAAAGCTTGTCTGCAAATACATACTTTTTCCCTGGAGTCTTCCTGTCTCTTTATGTTTCCTGCAGACATGATGTTTTCCTCCCCACAGGTCCACAACGGAGCCAGATATCTGCAAACTGAAATATCTAAAAGCATGAGCCAAAAGAAATCTTTCTTCCTTTTAAGTTGTTCTCTTATACTTATGGAAATGTAAAATCTACATGAAAAGGCATATCAGTGTGTGAGAAGTAATGCATCTACTACCTGGCAAATGCAACTGTAAGTAACCCCTCTATCTATTACCCCGACAATATAAAATTAAAAAAGAAATGTAAAATCTAAACTGGGATTATTAACAGAACACAAATAATGTAATTTGTCCATAAATAGTGTCCATAAATAACATTATTATATTGTTGATAAATTTCAACATCCATGTAAATAAGTTTTGAAAATGTCTATTGACAGATATATTTTTTCTGTTTTATTAAATTTCACTTAATAATTCCAACACTGAAGCTGAGTTCAGGTGGCTCACACTTACATTAATCCTAGCTATTCAGGAGGCTAAAATCTGGAGGATCCTGGAAAAGGCTTAGGACATTTCCAGTTGGGGTTTGTTGTTTGTTTTATTTTGTTTGTCTTATTGTTTATGGTACAAGGGATTGAACTCAGAGTTTTGCACACACGCACACACACATACACACACACATCATTAATAACAAAGAATTGGTAGAACTAGGGTTGTTGACTGAAAAGACACATGCAATTATGCTTTCAGTAAGTATGTGATAGGCAAGGGCTCTACTCTTGGAGCCATACTCCTAGTTCTCCAGGTTGTTTTTTATTGGTTATGTGGCATCTTAAGAATTTTAGATATGAAGGATAGTTTTTAATATTTTATTTGAACTGATCTTTCTTTTTTCTTTTTTCAGTAATGGGGCTTGAATTCAACACCTGGGTGCTGTCCCTGAGCTTTTCTCTCAGGGCTATTGCTCTGCCACTTTGAGCCCCAGCCACTTCTAGTTTGCTGGTGGTTAACTGGAAATAAGAATCTCATGGACTTTCCTACCCAGGGTGGCTTTGAACCTTGATCCTCCGATGTCAGCCTCCCGAGTAGCTAGGATTACAGGTGTGAGTGAATAGCACCTAGCAATCAGTCTTCCTTGTACCTACTTTTAAACTCACCAGTCTGTCGCAGAGAAATAAGGCTCTCAAGTTCTAGATTTATTCATTGATACTGGTCAATGAAGTGAAAGATGTGCACCAGATATCCTGGATGCTCCATATAGCATCACAGACTCTTGGAATTGAAAGAAAACTGGCTTAAGGGGTAATTAATTCACTCTTCTCTTCCTGCAAGACCCTACCATAAATGTCTAAGATGGATGGGCTGACCTTAAAATTCACCAGGCACAGATTCTACAGTATTATTCTAGAGCCTTTTCTAATGTTTAACCACTATTACTGTCAGGTCAGGTTAAGCTCTTTCCTGCTAGTATTTTCTTCCTCTCTTTGGACATAGAAAACAGCCATCAAGTTGTCTCTAATCACCTTTCCAATATATCCAGACACCTTCCAAGGTGCTCTTCCACCTTTTTTTCCCCCTAGAGCATGTATCTCCTTTCCATTTTTTAATGTCTCAATCATTTGTGTTAATTTTCATTGTTTTTCACTTATTATCACTCATACCATGGCATTATAGTAAGTTCTGTATTCATCCTGTATTTTATTTCCATTAGTGCAGAGCAAGGTAGAGCTACACTTTGGGGGATTTGTGTTTTGGGATGTGGGATAGCTAACTCAGGCCTCTGTGCTAACCAAGCCCTTCACCACTGACCTACATGTTCAGCTTTATACTTCCATTAAGTCACTCAATAAATACTTACTTGATGCCAGAAATATGTATTATGCAAATCTCATACTGTTGTGTGTACTCTAGGAGAAGAAATAATAAACTATTAAAAGGAATCTATAATATAATGCTACAGTAAAATAAAATATCAAAATAGTAACTATAAAAAAGCTAAGATGGTGCAACAAAGTCCCAAAACTAATGCAGTGGTTTGAGAAAAGAGAGTTGTATCTCTCCTAATAGCCTAAGTTGGATGTTTTGGACCATCAAAAAACTCCACTTCGAGGGCTGGGAGTTTGGTCTAGTGGTAGAGTGCTTGCCTAGCATGCACAAAGATCCAAGTTCGATTCCTCAGTACCACATATATAGAAAAAGTCAGAAGTGGTGCTGTGGCTCAAGTGGCAGAGTGCTAGCTTTGAGGAAAAAAACCTAAGGACAGTACTCAGGCCCTGAGTTCAAGCCCAAGGGCTAGAGAAAAAAAAAACTCCACTTCGGAATACACAAAGCCTCTTCAAGTATTGGTGCTGAAAAAACTAGGCAGCCATCATTTGTAATGAGTGTGTCATTTGAAAAGAGTTGAAGGAAAATGACAGCTTAAAACCAAATGGGTAACTCAAGGAACAGTTAACAGTTTAAGACAAACATGGACATCCTTTGTTTTCACAATGAATAGCGTACTTTGGAAGCACAAAGTCTAGGCTGGTATTGCAGCACCATGCCCATTCCCTGCCTCTTTCACAGGACACATCACTGCCATTTTCTATGCACATGAAAGAAAAATAAATGTGGAAATTTCATCCTTAAAAAAAAACTGGGCAGCCATATGCAGAAAAATAAAAATTGAGCCCAGTCTGTCACCATGTAAGAACATTAAATCAACATGGCTCAAAGACCTTAATATCAGACCTGAGAGACACTCATAGGCTCACACAGAAACTTCCTGAAAAGAGTCCCAGGATCACAACAGATTGGAGAGAGGCTCAACAAGTGGGACTACCAAAAAAATAAAAAGTTTCTGCACAGCTAAAGTCATAGCTACTAAAATAGAAACACAGCCAACCAACTGGGAAAAGATATTTACCAACAATATATCACACAAAAAGCTTAATATCCAGTGTCTACAGAAAACTTAAGAAACCAATCGCTAAATAGGCAAGGGAACTAAAGAGAGACTTATCAGAGAAAGAGAGAAAAACGGCAAAGAAACATGAGAAAATGCTCATCATACATGGTCATAAAAGAAATGCAAATAAAAACAACCCTAAGATACCATCTTACTTCAATCAGAATGGTCAATATTCTGAATTCAGACAACAATAAATGCTGGCAGGGATATGGAGAAAGAGGAACCCTACTGCACTGCTGGTGGGAATGTAAACTAGTACAACCACTCTGGAAGGCAAACTGGAGGTTTGCCTTCCCTATGACCCATCCTTACCACTCCTAGGCATTTACCCTGAGCACCATAACCCAGGATATGATAAGGACACATGCTCAGCCATGTTCATTTCTGCATTATTCACAATAGCCAAGCGATGGAAACAAACCAGATGTCCCACTATAGATGAATGGATACAAAAAATGTGGTACATACATGCAATGGAATTCTACCATACAAGTTAAAATAATGGTATTTGCTGGGAAGTAGATGGAACGAGAGCAAATTATGTTGAGTGAGATAAGCCAAAATCAAAGGAACAAAAGGCACATGGTCTCCTTGATATGTGGATATTAGATCTAAACCGTACAAGAGCGATGATGAATACTTGGGTACTCAAGGTCACTGACATGAACTTGGAGATACAAATACATCTATATAGACATATAAGTCTATGATGGGATAGATATTCTATCAACATATTGATATATTATATGGATAGATATGTATCTATGATATACAAAGACTCAGCTTAATATTAATTATATTCTTAAATTTATGTGCCAATGAATACATATAGAGATCCAGTTCTTGAATATTTGTTTGTTAAACATGACATTTGAGCTTGGCATGGTGGCTCATGCCTGTAATCCTAGCTACTCAGGAGCCTGAGATGTGAGGATCACGGTTCAAACCCAGCCAGGGCACTAAAGAACCACTAAAGAACATGAGACTCTTATCTCCAATTAATGGCTAGAAAATGGGGAATGGGGCTGTGGCTCAGAGGTAGACAGTAACCTTGAGCTAAAGAGCTCAGGGAAAGCACCCAAGCCCAGAGTTCTAGCCCCATGACTGACAAAAAAAGTGACATTTGAAATATGATGTAAAAAAAATCAGTGTTAGAAAGTCTTTTAATAAAATAAAAGAAACTCCACTTTATGAAGAATTCAAGGAGGCCAGTGTGTGCATTAAACCACATCATTATTTCTAAGGTAAGGTGTCATAAGTTGAGCAGTCACCCTGAGTACTAGCCAGAAGAGAGGAGAAAGGAAATACAGATGAAGCTACCCAGGCTCAGAAGTGGCTCCCCCATCATTTCCACTCCACATGACAAGAGAAGACAGACCAGGCACCAATGACCAACATTTCTTATCAAAGCTCATCTGGAGGCATCAGTCTGAAGGATGAATAGCCAGGGAGAAAAGTAAGACTCTATCTCAAAAATAGAGCAAACATGGCTGTGGTGGGAGGGAAATCAATCAGTAAGGTAAAAAAAAAAAAACCAGTAAGGTAAATCATGTGCTAAGCCCTGAGTTCAAGCCCCAGTACCACCACCACAAAAGAAAGAGGGAAAGGAGAAGGAGGAAAGAACAGTGATGGGGCTACATGGGGCAGGGAAGCCTGGACAATGTATTCTAATCTTAGCCCCAAAGAAACAATGGATCCAGGGGACCCAGACAGACTATTGCAAAAATGTAAGATTTCTTTGCAATAACTTCAGTAACATTTTTACCTCTTAGTGTGTTTCTGCTTCTAGCCACAAACACTACATTGTTTTTCATAAGCTGCCTTTGAGATCCTGGATCCCAATTTGTCAATACTGGAAATTTCTCAAGAATTACTTTCCTGCAAGAGGATTGATGGGTACAGAGTAGGAAAGACCAGCTTCCTTACTCTCTGGTCAAGAGAGCTTGACACAATGAATTTTATTCTAGAGATCCCTGCAGACTAAGGCAGGGATCACTTGGTAACACTTGGTACCAAAAGTCTCTGAGACTTTTTTGGCCACGCTGACTTTGAACTGCAATCCTAAGTATATCAGACTGTTGAATATGTAGATATAAGCATGAATCCCTTTGATCTTATGTGTAAGTCGTAGAATTCAGAACCTTTAACCTCTTTTGTTTTATCTTTTGTCTTATTTTTTTTAGGAGCATACCATCAGATGAGCATTTATGTGCAATTGACATATTAAGAGTTGGGTGTAGCTCAGTGGTAGCTATAGCAAATAAGAGGCCCTAGATTCAATTCTCAGCATTGGGAAAAAAAAGAGAAAAAAAAAAGAGGAGGGAGAAAACTTTCTTGGGGGAACCAGTGAAGGAATGTGGGAAGCAAGACAGGAAGGAGTAGATAACCAAGCAAATGTGAATCTCAAGTACCTAGGACATTTCAGAATGCAGGCTATCCTGGGTTCTGAAGTGTGTGAAACACTGAACTGTCACACCTTCCTGTGGTTCAGGATATCACACCACAGGTGTTTGGCATTACTAACTACTGAACCATAATGAAACCTGAAAAGAGATGGGAGAGGTGAGTAAAACTGGAAGAAACAATGGGCAAAAATTAGCTGATTACACATGAACATCACTAATTCGAATCAATGGAATTACCATCTAGAATACAAAGAAATTAGCACGAGTTTATATTTTACAGTATCAGAATTTCTGTTTTTGTTTTGGCTTTTGCTTTTGTTTCTTGCAGCACTGGACATCAAATTGGGGGCTAGTATACATGATCAGAAAGGCTCTCCCATTAAGCCACATCTCCAATTCTTGTCTCACATTATCTAAAATAGTATTGAAATATGTTGATTTTAGACTCATCTGTGTGTTATGCAGTTAAAAAGTTTTCTTTATGTTATTGAGCTAGTACAATAGATTATTAGCAAGAAATACAAATCAAATAGAATAAATAAGTAGAATTCCGGTTACATTGAAATTACAGTATATCTTCTCAAGAGTTTTGAAGATTTCTATATGACTCTATTCCTAGTTGCAATTGTACATCTATTTTGGAGGATCATTTTATTTTCCCTGTATTGAATACAGTGTTGATATCCATATTCAAAAACAAATTGATGACTGAAATAAATTAATGAGCATATAAATATAGGAAATTTTATATTAATTCTCAAAATAATAGTGTTTACCACCTAAAGTATATGGAATATTATGTTAATTCTCTGTAAACTATAGAAAATGAATAATGCAATGATTCTTATCTATAAACATGCAAGTAAATTGTATCCAGCATAATGCAATTATTACAATATGAATAGATCAATTTCGCATCTGTTAATAACATTCTTGCATTCATTTTCAGTATTCCTTATTGCCCATAGATATATGGCATTTAGAATTTTTCTTTGAATTGAATTAACATTATGCTGGTGTATTCATTATTCTTTGAAATATTTGATATGGCTCGCTGTGTATTTCTATAAGAGCCCTACTTTATCTTCTTCCAAAAATAACTATTAACCGTTAATAATACCTTAAGTAATTAGTCACTGAGTCCCTGTACACAGAAGTATATTGAGAGTGAACTGCACGAAGAGCCCTGTGTTGTGCCTGAACAGAATAAACAGCAATTTGGTGATGCAGTATGGGCTATAAAACCACAGGCAGGAACTGGGTATCTTCATAATACTTTTACAAAACATTTTACTGGTCAGGTTATAAAAAAATCAGCAAAGATTATTTGTGGGCATTTTGCTTTTTTTTTTTTTCATTATTCTTGGTTCGATGAACCAAGTACTAACAAGACACAGTACCTGGCCAAGTCTCTGGGATGGTGTATAAAGCAAAATATTTTACCCAGACCACCCATGCAAATATTTCAAATGTTCCCATTTGTAGTTAAATCTGCTCTTTTACTTTCTTTCCTTTTGTTGCTTTTATTTTGTTCTATTCTCTTACTTTCTAACTGAATTTGGATTACCTAAACTAGAAGAGATAACTCAGATATCGAAATTTTACTCCATACGTATTTCAAGGAGTGCAAAAGGTTTTAGTTTAGTGGAATACTAAAATTACCTTTAAATTTTTTTCACACAAATGCCAAGAACTATATCTGCTAATATTTAGCCAGTTTGGAAACCAAACTCAACCACATAGTATGAAAACGCCAGATATACCACAATAAATATTTTGGCCTAGTTTCAAAGCTACATAATGCCAGACATAGACATGTAAAAGTAATGGCAAAAACTACAAAGATTATAAAAGAAATAAAGTCACAGTTCATAACTCATATGATTATGCTCAATGGCAAGCATAGACAGCTATTCACATAATACAATCCACATGTAAGAGTATCAACATATTTTAGCCTTAAAAAGATAATAGATAGGAAAGTGTCTTTTAAAATTAAAATTTTGTTGAGAGATTGTCCAAGTATTTTTGCAAGCTGAAGGAGAGTAATTTAAATTGGTTGTTGTTTGTTTTTGCTAAGATACCCATTTTCTACTTCTCTTTTTGACACACCCAAACAAATTAAGTATGTGGGGATGAGGGGAGGAGGACACAAACAAAGAAAATACTGCCTCAAAGACTGGAATACTGTCACTGTTGGATTTGGGAAAACACAGTTTTCCTATAATTAAATAAATTGTGCAGATATGTTTAGAGGAAGGGTGAGGGATGTCGGATGTTCAAATCTCAATTTGACTACTGTGTACATATGGAGCTCAAAGTCAATGTCAATAAAAAGATGCAATTTCATTACATCCTTTGCTGTAAAATGACTATATAAATGGCTGATATTTAAAAGCAAAAGATTCTAGCATTATACTATGTTACTTGAGATATTTTATTTTAGACCCAGGAATATCTAACTAAATTAAATTTGTGATGGGTTTGAGTTCCAAAGATAAAAGAAGCAGGCTTTGTGGTTTTCCATCAGTTTAATTTATGGATTAGAAGTCATCAGCCATCAGGGTGGGCTAATGAAAGGAAGACCAAGGGGAAAAACTAGTGAAAGAAGGATTGGAAGAAACTGTAGAAGCTGAGATAAACTGTCAATCCCTTAGGCAAGACAAACCAGAACACCAGATACAGGAACAGTAGTTGGGTTCAGTTCTCAGTCACAAGTAGACCAGTGGATTGAAATTTGTGTCTTGAAAAGGTATTTTATCAAGATAGGAAAAAACACAGTTGGCAAACTGAAGAGTCACATTTTTAAGATTTGTATTAAATACAATAAAATGCAACCGTTCTACAGTCTATACCACATTGACATTTAACTCACTATGTAAAATGTAGTATATATAATTTATCAGATAGCACAAGTTGCATAGCATCTCTAATCTATCAGTTGTCATAAAAACACTGTTCTGTAAACACTTGTTTTTCTTATTTCCATCTTGACATTTTTAAAATAGAGTACTGTTTGTGTTGACTACAGATACAGTGTATTAGTAATGATATTCACTTTTTCATAGGTGGAAGTGAAAATGTTTGCTAGCAAAAGACACTGTCCCATTGAGTTCTCCCATTTACACATGAATGCCCTTAATGGATGTTGTGAGTCTTAATTTAGACCACTTAATAGGTCCGTTTACATTTTGCAAATCTCTACCTTTGAAACAAAAATACAGTGATCCACCCATCTGCAGACAATTAAACCAGCAGCCAAGTATAAAAGGGTGGAGAACTTTTAATGGGTGTTTATAGATTGGAAGCACCGACTCTCTTTTTAAATGAAAGACGCCTAAGAAGAAATAGTAAGTGTTAAGGACAACCATGAAATTCATTGAACCCGCCCCCCCTCCCCACCAAGCAGAAGAATCTGTTATCAAAGAATTGGCAGGAACCTATTCCCTCCAATTTAAGATTCTCAGTGTAGGTACAGAGCAAAAGTACCTAGGAAAGAAATATCTTATTTAGGAGTGTGTTGATTATAATTTCTTAGTTGCTTTAAGGTCAAGACACAAGCCAGCAGGAAGACCAACAGTAAGGTATGCGATATAAAAACAAATATTTCCATAAAATCTTTGCCTAGCAAAAAGAGAAATTCTTAGTAGGTTCAAGGTGGGAATTTAGGGAATAGTATTTTTTTTACAGGAAATACTGGTTAGGCGTTTTATATAGGGGGTTCTGCATTTGTGAAAGGATAATTTGCTCTAAAATATGTGGGCAACCAGCCGAAATTCTCTAATTGAGTAGTTTGCTCATAACCTGAGGCCATTAGGCGAATGTAAACTGTTACAGGCTTAGAAAGAAAATAGTCCCATTAGGATTTTTGTATTTGTATGTGGTTATGGGTTAAGAGTAACTGTTTCCAAAATCATGAATTAATGAAAAGTTCCTTTTTTTTTAGTTTGCAAATACCAGCTTTGAAATGTTCAAACTCACATTAAGTAAAGAATTTTTTCATAATTTTATGAGTTAAAAATTTTTTACAAGACCCAGTCTCAACTATAAGTTCCATAGTCACTTATCTAAGGAAAATGAGAATACTTTTTTAACTATTGTTGAATTTAAGCAAAGGAAAATATTATATTTTTTTTCCTACTGTCATTCATGTTCTGAAATTCCTCATATTGGGAACTGCCAAGGACTCTAATGCACAGAAAATGAGTATGACATTCAGAATAAAAAGATTCATGAAGTGACTTAAATGCTGTGAACATGTATTTCATTTGGCAAAGCTTGGGGGGCCACTTGTCCTCTGTTTATGCTTGTATTTCTATAAAGAAGACAACATTTTTTTAATTGTCGGGATAACGTATAGAGAGGTTACAGTTACATTCACCAGGTAGTAGGTGCATTACTTCTCATACATTGATACCCCTTCTCATGTTTTTGTCCCCATTTCCCTCCCCCACCCTGACAACTTTCTTTTATTATTATAGTTTTATTATCTTTGAATAGTTATACAAAGGAGAAGAAGACAGCTTTCTGCATGGCTGCTTGCACTCAGTCTTGGACTCTTAATAAGTCTCTTTCCTGTTCCTGATTTCTGCTAACTCACCAGTTATGCTTTATAGTTAGTATAGCATTCTTGTACATTCCAGAATAGGACAACAAAGGACCCCAAAATAGACGGCATCATATTCCTTACAAGTGTAAATTGGAGGGGAAAAGTGGGGAGGGAAATGTCTGGCCAATAATATCAGATAAACTTAATAGACAGCTTGCTCATTGATGTGGTTCACACATCCTTTTCATGTATCAGTTTCCCCTGTGGAACTGGTGCTAGTCCTTTTTTATTACAGCAGTCTTCTAAAAATTGAACTTCACAGGAACTTTTCTTAAAACAAGTATCACAATTTGAGCCCCAACACTAATCTCTTACCCATCTGGGACGGTGCTAGGTGTTTACATCAACTATTTAACTGTTTGCTTTGCCAGGTTTTTAAACTTTCTGTTTTAAAATGCTTTGTTTCAAAACATTGTAACAGTACAGAAATAACCTCAATACGTGTTTGTCTAATAGCTTAGTTGAAAAATCGAAATGATGTCATTTGGAGGAACGCCTTTAAAAAATCAGAAAAGTTTAAAAAGATATAAAAGCATGATTGTTCTAAAATTATTTTCAAAAATAAGTAGAGAATTAAATTCACAGACAGAAGATAAATGTAAAGAAAGGAGTCTTAAGACATTCTGACTCTATCCTGAAGTTCTGCCTAAACTCTATACCTGTGGGCTCAAACTCCAGCATGGAAAAAAAGAAAAAAAACTATGTACTTTAAAAATGATACAAAAAAATTCCAGGATAATTTTATAAAACCTTATAAAAATATAGCAAAGAAGGGGATGGTGGGTAGGGAAATGGGGACAAAAACATGAGAAGGGATATTGATATGTGAGAAGTAATGCTCCTTCTATCTGGTGAATGTAACCATAGCCCCTCTATTAATTACAATAACAAATAAAAATATAGCAAAAAGAATGTATATACTTTTTCGGAACTGAGATCGAAGCTTGAACATTTAATATGTTTTGGACGTGTTGAGAGATGAATATGATGATAAAGGAAATAACAGCAATAAAGATTTGTCTTCAAAATTCTTTCTTAATTTCTCAATTTTAGTAGTAAAAATAGTAAGATAAAGAGGAACAATGATAACGCATCAAATTCTTTCACAGATGAGCAATACCAACATTTTCATATCATATATTACTATAAATTGTGTTGAGCAAAATTTAAAAATGAATGTTTTCATATCTCCATGAAAAAATCATACTCCAAATGACCAAAACAGTAAAACTTTAATGACAAAAGATTTAAATCCATATGTGTAGATATAATGAGACTTTTAATGGACCTTAGATAAGCTTTGGGAAGATATAGGTGAGCTCGCTCACTCTCTCTCTCTCTCTCACTCGCTCGCTCTTTCTCTTTCTTTCTTTCTCTTATGGTCAGTAGTGGGGCTTGAAGTCAGGATAAGTGATCTTTCAAAAGAATAAATGTTCCATTGCTCTTACATTCCAACTTGTATAGCTCTAATTCTTTTTACTTTTCATTTTATGGTGCTGGAGATAAATCCAAGACTTTAGGCATACTAGGCAAATACTCTGTCAACTGAGCTACAACCCCAGCCCAATAAATAATTTTAGATGACTGAAACAGAAGAAAATAGAGGGAACCATGAAGCAGTATCTATTTGCTAAAATATAGTCTACAATACCTTCCTGAAAAGTAACTAAGAAAATGTACCATTCTCTCTTCTGTATATACTTTATTACTCATGTCTGTAATCCTATCTACTCAGGAGGCTGAGATATGAGGATCGTATTTCAAAGCCAGCATGGGCACAAAAGTCCATGAAACTCTTATTTCCAATTAATCACCAGAAAATCAGAAGTGGTGCTGTGGCTCAAGTAGTAGAGTGGTAGCCTTGAGCTGAAGAGCTCAAGGACAGCTCCCTGGCTCAGATTTCAAGCCCCACGACTCCCTCCGCCAAAAAAAAAGACAAATTGGGTGGGGCTATAGAGTCCTTTCCTAGCATTTGGAAGACCCTGGGTTCAATTCTCAGTTCGACAAAAGTATCAAAATAAATGGATGACTTCTCAGGCTTTTGACTAAGATCAAGTGTCAATAGAAATGAGACAGATTTTCTTAAGGCTTGGAGTCTAGATATACTTTGCAAAGTTTGTATTTTGTAGTCAAAACTTTGGGAGTTATTGCAGAATTTCTTCTCTAGAAAAGATTACTAAGAGAAAAGAAAAAGAAAGGATTACCCAGAGAAGGGTGGCATCTGGTCTATCTGGTGATGATGCAATAAGAAAATAGTATGAGGCAAAAAGGGAAGCCGAAGAGAGGAGCAGGGCAGCATTTTAAGCATGGTGACTATTTTAATATTACAAGACTTAGTTTTTTTGATGCTTCACCACCTCATTAACCTATGTGTCATTATGAAGTATTTTGCCATGCTCTGTTGATTAGCGACTCCCTTGCTAACAACACAACATTTGAAATGCAAGCTCTTCCCTGGAGTCATGGTGAATTAATTTTCAATTAGTTTTCATTAATGAACTTCCTTTTTATGAGCCTAATTGCTGTCCCAGCTCCAGGAAATCTAGCAAGTATTTTGTTGAGGTGTGGGGTAAGGGATCTTCAAAAGAGTTAAGAATAACCTGGGAAATTTCAGAAGACCTCATTCCCATTGATATCCAAAACTGGAACGATGACCCAGTTATAAATTATACACACACCTACAGAAACCATGCATCTTGTGGCCTTAAGAGTCATATTTTTTTCTAACTGTACCTGATGTTTATCTTGAAGAAAAAGATCAAATTTAAACAAAGAAATTCAGCTACTGGGAGCCAGAGAACTTGTAAAGGAAAAAAAAATCACTTTTTCTTCCAGGGAAAAACAGACATCTGATGGTCTTACTGTCAAAATTATTTCTATATTCAGTGAGCAAATGAAATTCCAACAAGCAGGTCACTTTATATCTTTCTTCAGTGAGAAGAAAAGATCCGATTTTGTCATCAAAAATTAATGATTGGTTCCCTTTATAAGTAACACTGTAATCCTAGCTACTCAGGAGGCTGAGATCTGAAGATCAGGGTTCAAAGAAAGCTGGGGTACAAAAGGACCTGAGACTCTTATCTCCAATTAACCTCTAGAAAACAGGAAGTGGGGCTTGACTCAAAGGTAGGGCAGTAGCCTTGAGCTGGAGAGCTCAGGGACAATGTCCAAGCCCAAGGGTAGGGCAGTAGCCTTGAGCTGAAGAGCTCAGGGACAGTGCCCAGGCAGAGTTCAAGTCCCATGACGCACACAAAAAAAATCAGAATAGCATATCCCATACTTGTAGAAATGTTGAGGTATAATCACAAGTTGTTTAAAACAATTTCATCTACTTATTCTGTCACATAGAAATTCTATCCACATATGAGGCAAACACCAAACTACTTCTTAGATAGTTCTGCCAACCTAAATTAGTATCACCAGAAAGAACTTCCAGTTCTTTACATAGCTACTTTAAAACAGAAAGCATATAAGTAATATAAATAGTAAGAGAGGTATAAGTTTGAAACTAATAAAGATTCCATTCCAATTCTATGAATCAGGAAAGTCACTCATCATTTATATACACAGGTTTTTTTTCTCATGTAAAAAAAAGATTTAGTACAGATTTTTCTAGATTTAAATAGATCTAAAATAATTTGCTAATAATCACTGATAAATCTAATACATAAAGACAAACTACATACTGAAACCATTTTTCCTCAATTGCTAATGAAAGAATAATAGGCTGAGAAATATGCCTACAAAGCAACACTCTAATAACTCTGCAGGCAGGCAGCCAGTCTGCTGCTCAGGACCACAAGACAAGACAATAATATTCTATGTTTTTTCTATTTCCTCTTTTTTTTTTCCCCCATAGAAGTAAATTATGCTAAGCCAGGCACAGTGCTGTTTCCTCTTTTAAGACTCTATCCAAGGTTCATGAATGCCTACTAACCTACAGCTTGAGGCATCATATTTATTTTTCAAAAAATTCTTTTGACTTTTATCTAAATTTATTTTAAACTGATAGATAAAATCATGAAATGTGTAAATATCTATGTAGCACATGCCTGTGTATATAAATCAGAGTAAAAAAATCTATCTTCTCAACTATTTGTCATTTCTTCATAGTAAAAATATTCAGACTTCTAGCATTTTTAAGTATATGACTCATTACTATTCTCTGTAACAATCCACTACAGCACACCAAAATACCCACTATTAATATAAAATTTAATAAATATTTTCTCCCTTGAAACTTTTCCATGAGAAACTAACTTTGTGGATAGCCTAATCCTTTTGTTTTTGCTCTTGAGAAAGCACACGTATTTAAATATACCATGATTTTATTTGTATACACACACACACACACACTTATATGCTAAATTTCACCTTGTTACTCAAAATCAAAAGTAAACAAACACTATTTCTTCTTCTTGGAGTTTATTTGTCTTTTTTTATACGGGAAAGATAGTTGCAATATGCCTCAGATGACATTGAGAACTGACTTGTTTTACAAGATCTTCAGGATCATATTTTTAAAATACACAAAAACTCAATGATAGAATCTTAATCCAATTGAATTAAAATAGATGAGATTACAAAAAAATAAAATAAACTAGGAAATTATGGAATGGTGAAAACCAAAGACTGAATCAATAGAAAAGAATGCAACAGAAACTGCAAGTGTCTAGGGACTGTACAAGAGGGTAAATCATGATGTTCATAAACCTTAGCTATTGCTTTATTTTCTTCATTTACTTCTTACATTAGAAACATTTTCTCCATGTTGCTAGTGGATTTATTGTGAAAACAAATGCAGATTTTAATTCTTTTTATGTGAATGGCATCTTGAAGTAGTGGGTGGAATTTTGGAAAGGCAAATGGATGAAATTCTAGATCCTATGTGAGGAGGAAAGAAACTACCATGGTCAGTCAATTTTTAAAGAAAATCTGGAGCATTGCTGGGCACAGACGGCTCACACCTGTAATCCTAGCTACTTAAGACATTGAGATCTGAGAATTGCAGTTCAAAGTCAACCCAGGAGACTCTTATCTCCAACGCAACTCCAAAAGGGTCAGAAATAGAGCTATGGCTCAAGTGGTACGGCACTAGCCTTGAATGCAGCAGCTAGGGGACAGCAGCTCAGGCCCTGAACTCAAGTCCAGGAACAAGGCACGCATGCACATGCACCCATGCGCACGCACACACACACACACACACACACACACACACACACACACACACACACACACACACACACAAATCTGGAGCAGCATTGTAAAAATATAAAGAACTGGGACCAGGAGTTTGGCCTATTGGTAGAGTGATTGCCTAGCATACACAATGACCTGGGTTTCATTCCTCAGTATCGCCCACATAGAAAAAATTGGAAGTGGTGCTGTGGTTCAAGTGGTAGAGCTCTAGCCTTGAGAAAGCCCAAGGACAGTGCTCAGGCCCTGAGTTCAAGCCCCAGGACTGGCAAAATATATATATATATAAATATAAAATATATAATATAAAGAACTATAAACAATAATGGTCAGAAAAAAATCCTCAAAAGAAACATGTGGCCCAGTTAGCACAGTGAATTAAGGACAATGTGTCAGAGCATTTAGGATGTCAAATCTTGAATAAACATGTATGCTTTAGCATGGCTGACTAACGGGTTATGAATTTACTGTCTAGACAGTGGCATAATAGAAAGAGCTCTGATTTTAAATTTGGGCAGACTTGACTTAATTACATTTGTGACTTTATGAAGAGGTCCAAAAAGATTTTTTTACTTCTGAGTCTGTTTCCTTATTGATAAAGTACAAATATTAATAATGCTTAGCTTATAAAGCTTTTCTGTGGATTGAATCTACGTAAAAAGTTTTGTACACTATATTTACTTAAAAATGAACTATTGAGATGATGTATTCTCAAATGAACATTTAGAAGACTCAGAACATAAAGTCATCTTATAAACTAATATTTTAGAGAAGTCAATGTACTATTTTTACTATAAGTCACTAATAAACTTAGAAACATAATTACATAGAATTGTGGGACTTGGCATTTAACTTACACTATCTAGCCAGAAATTCAAAATAATAAATAAGATGCTACCGGTTTCCAAATCTCAACTTGTAACAAAAAGATCTAAATATTTAAAATAATTTTGTCTTCATAACTCCACTGAAATACCAGACTACTGGTTCTTCCTTTTGTCCTAAACTATTCTGAGTTAAAATCAACAATAGTATACATGTCTTATGTGTTTCTAAGAATTAAACTTAAACTATTACTTGTAGTTTTATTAGGTCAACTGGGAAAATAAACTCCCCTGCAGCCACACACCTGTTTTCTCCATACTTTAGTAAAGAAAATATAGATTCCTTTAAAAGGATCACTGTGATACTGGCCTCAAAGTACATTTTCCTAAACATAGTGCTGGTTTTCCTAAGCATAATGTTGTTTTCTTATCTGCTCTGTGCTTTTCCAAAAACATAAGGTACTTTTTCTGAAATCTCTAATCTTAGTCATAACATTCCTCTGAGATGATTTTAATCTATTTTTAGGCATACTCAATCTGTAGTTGTTGTAAGTCAAATAACATTACCAGTGGAAAAAAGCAATGAGAGAGAATTGAGAGAAATTAAAATTCTGATTCTTCAAGATACTTTTCTAAAATGCACCATCTTACAATAGACATCTTAAACAAAATGAACCATCTGAAAACAAATAGAACATTACTGCCTCTTTTTGAACCTAGTAAAAGGCTCGTTTGCTGTCACTTTTTGAAATAGTATTATATGAATTTATTTTCAAAGATTAAAAAGTTCCAAAGGATATTGCTCCTTCACTAATCTTCCAATTAAATGATTCTTAACTGTAAAAGCACTATTCAGTCACCACAATATAAATGTAACTTCTCATGGTTTATATCGACATCAAGCCTTAGAAAGAGAGACAGGTATTTTTACTTTTACTTTAATATAGATAATACTATTTCATACTACATTTCATGTTCTAGTCTTAGATTAGAAGTAGGTAATAAATTACTATGATTTTTAGCTTGTGATTTTCACTATTTTTTAAGGTAATACCCAGTATGAGGGGTGTACTAGGTGATAAAACGGTTGTTATGAGTTCCAAAGCATTTTGTTTGAAGGTGCCACATATATATGAAGCAAACAGTAAAAACCAAAAGTTTCTATCAAATGAGACCCAAATTATTGGAATTCCTGTGGAGAGCGTGAGGAACCTAGGGGATGAAGAGTGCTTCTGCCTCAGAGCAGAAAGTCAAGTCTGCCATGATATTGATATTAAGGTCATCTTGTCATATTGTACTTCCTGAATGCATGTCCCTCAACTGAACATTTCATACATGTGACTTTTTTTTAGTTACTCAGAATGTGAAATCAATCATACTACTTCATTACCTTTAAATTCCTCCAAAACTTTCCTTTCAGGTTAAGATAGAAATAAGAGGACTTGTAATGAAAATTTATAGGTCTTGTCTGGGTTGTCTAAGTTTATAAGAAACAAATCACTTTGTTCTCATTCTTAAGCATAGTAGAATTTATATTGGTTTAAAGTATAAAGTATAAGCTATTTATCATAATCTCAGTTTTCCTAATTTCAAAAATACCATCTAATGTCAAATACTTTGTTTTTGTTTTTGTTCTTTTGTATGTCAATTCTAGGGTTTGAACTCAGGGCCTTGATACTGTCCCTGAGCTTCTTTTTAGTGAAGACTAACACTCTACCACTTGAGCCACAGGGCCACTTTCAGCTTTTTCTGTTTGTGTAGTACTAAGGAATCTAACCCAAGACTTTGTGCATGCTAGGCAAGCACTCTGACACTAAGCCACATTCTCAACCCCTCAAACATTTTCTGTTGTTGTTGTTTTTGTTTTTGTTTTTTTGTTTGTTTGTTTGTTTTTGCCAGTCCTGGCCTTGAGCTCAGGGCCTGAGCACTGTCCTTGGACTTTCTCAAGGCTCGAGCTCCACCACTTGAGCCTCAGCACCACTTCTGGCTTTTTTCTATGTATGTGGTACCGAGGAATCGAACCCGGGTCTTCGTGCATGCGAGGTAAGCACTCAACCACTAGGCCAAACTCCCGGCCTCAAACATTTTCTGAATAGAGTTTTATTCTGTGGACATTGTACGTTCAGTAGATACAATGATTTGAAATAAGTGTAAGTGTTATTGTACAAGAAAGAAATACTTTCCAGTGAATAAAAGTGATTTTGCTGAGCCATCATAAGTATACATTGAATTCTTAAATCAGTCTTATGAATTAACAATTTAATACTATTCATTTTGATATAATATTTTTAATCTCTTCAGATCTAGTTTTTTCCATTTTCACATGTTTTGATAAATGATGCATAATCCATAGCCTGAATCACTTTTTTTTAATTGTCAGGATAATGTATAGGAGTTCTAGTTACATTCATCAGGTAGTAGGTGCATTACTTCTCGCACATTCTCCCTATTTCCTTCTCCCACCCCCTCCTAATCATCTTGTTTTCCCCTTTCCCTTTTCTATTTCAATGAAATAAACACATACTATATACCAAGTAACAAAAGTCAGATACAGTAACAATATGAGATTAACCGTAAGTAGCCTGAATAACTTTTAAAACCTCTGTCTCTGATTCTAGTTTAGGAGGCAAATTATTTCATAGAAATTGCTATGTAGAAATGGGGACAAAAACATGAGAAGGGGTATCAATGTGTAAGAAGTAATGCACCTGCCATCTGGCAAATGTAACTGTAACCCCTCTACACATTACAATAAAAAATAAATTGCTATGTAGATGTTCCTATGTGCTTGGCTTGGAGTTTTCAAGGCTTGGGCTGTATAGTAAATCACTTACTTGACTAGTATGTGAAAGGTCTTTGTATGAACCCCAGCACTGCAAGAATAAATATATAAATATTTAAAGCATGTTGAATTTTTGTATCATTAACTAGTTCATTAACTAGTAAGGTTTATAAATTTGTATACATCAGCACTAAACTATTTCTATTCTCACATATAGAAACTTAAAGAAGCAAAGAAGACAGAATTAAGCCAGAAAGGTACTGTCATCCAATGCTAAGGAGCCATAAGGTGTGTTGAGAGCCATTGAAACCGCAGTTGTGTTAAGATAACATATGAGAGGCTTCCTGGATTAACCTAGTATTTTGCTGCCTACTGGCTTGAATCGCAGGATTTCTTTCTTCTCTTTCTTTTTCTTTTTTGAAGAAAGCGGGGAAAGAGAATTTAAAATGTCTTCTATGTTTTTATGTCTTTTAAATGTTTATGGAACACTATATACATTTTTTTTTGTTCTAAGAAAACACCAAAATTCCATTTCCTTTATTTTCTTTGTAGTCTTAACGTTGTGGTGATCCCTTCTTCACTGAGATAGCTTTTCTGCTGCCTTCTTTTCAACCTATCTACCTCTTTCATTTAAGAATCAGAAGCTGGGCATGCATGGCTTAAGCCTAAAATCCTAGCTAATCAAAGCCAGCCTGGGAAGGAAAGTCCAAGTCTATGAGACTTTAATTTTAGTTAACCACCCAAAAAGCCAGAAATGGAGCTGTGACTCAAGTGATAGAACAATAGTCTTGAGTAAGAAAAGCTCAAGGACAGTGCCCAATCCCTGAGTTCAAGCCCTAGGACCAACACAACACACACACATTGATCTGGGCCAGGTGGCACATTCAGGTAACCTACACTAAGGTGGCTAAGATAGGAAGATTCAGAATTTGAGGTCTACTTAGTGAGCTCTTAATTAATAAGCCAAAATAAAACTAAATGTTTTAATTTAATTAAAAATAAATCAGTGAAGCTATAAACTTGCTTAGTTGTACTGTTTCTTGAGAATAACCTAATAGGTCAAATATTCTCCATTGGTCTGTCTCCTAGGTCGTTGTGGCTTTGATTTTGTTTGAGACACAAAGAATACCTTTGCTAGTCACAATGGAGCTGGAGTCACTTTCACTTAACTTCAACTTTATAGAATAGTCAGTTTACGACCTAGAATGTGTTCACTCTATAAATCAGATTTCAGTAAGTCTCAAAACTACGGGAATGGTTTCTAAGCCATAAGAAAGAAGAGAGAATCTCATCTGGAGCTCCACATACCCAGGTCACTATGTGGCACTGCTTTTTTCAAAATGAAATAAAGTTTTCAGTTTGATGTCCATGCGTGCACTCGTTAAATATTAATTAGGATACTATATTCAGCTTCTTCCACAATGTGAGATTTAACCTGACCGCAAAGCATCCAATGGCCATTTCTCTTTGAGAATGTTATATTTAAATTTCCAAACAAATCAGCAGTAATACCTTATTCTCTGTTCCTTACTTACCTCCAAAGGGGTCAGAGTCAATCTCCCTTTCATTTGGAAGGGAGACCCACCCTCCACTCCCCACTCCTCCCCATCCCCCCGCCGAGGCTAAGATAATCTTTTTTTTTCTGGTCCTAGGGCTTGAACTCTGAGCCTGGGTATTGTCCTTAAACCTCTTTTACTCAAGTCTAGTGCTCTGCCACTTGAACAGCAGTGCCACATCCAGCTTTTAAAAGTAGTGTATTGGAGTTAAGAGTCTCACTATTCTGCCCAGGCTGGCTTTGAACTGTGATCCTCAGATCACAGTAACTAAGATTACAGGTGTGAAACACAAGCACCTAGCAGGCTAAGATTTTTTTTTATGTGACCTGTACAATGCTGATTGGAATATAAATGATACAAACTTTTTGAAGGACAGTTTAGGACTATCAAAATGTAAACTAGTTTTAACTTTTGATTCAGTAAGCCATATTTAGAAACCCATTCCAAATAACTCACGCAAGAGTACAAAGAAATACGCACAAAACATGTTCATCCAAGGTTGGGGTGTTACTCAATGGTAAAATGCTTACCTGGGATGCATAAGGCCCTGGGCTCAATCCCCCACACTGAAAAAAAAAAATACCCAAGCATAATAGCACACCTCTGAAATCTCAGCCCTCTGCAGGCAGGAAGTAGAGTCAACAGCAGGAGGAGCTTAGGCTTGAGATTAGACTATTCTATATGGTGATACCCTACTCGAAAAAATTATGCCATCTTTTGTTACTGGGTAAAAATAACGCAGAAACTCACCTATATGGAAATGATTACATTAGGTAAAGTTTTTTTATATTTCAGATGTTGCATTGCAACTAAATAGAATGAAGTGACTCTATGATTTATTATTATGAAAGAATGTCAGATTAATTCTTGCAGAAGTTGAACGGTGAGCACTTACTGTTCTTTCTACTTTTTTGAATGTTTGAAGATTCCCAAAATAAAAGATTTATAAAATGTCATCAAGAGCTCTACTTCTGTCCAGAATTGAGAATATCTTAAGAGAAGACTGGAGGAATGGCTCTAGTTATAGAGTGTTTACCTCAGTGCTTAGTGTCATCTGAAGACTCTGGTTGAATCATTAGTAGAGAGAGAAAAAAAGACTGAGAGACAGACAGAGAGACACAAAGACAGACAGACACGGAAACAAAGAAGAGTAAAACAAGAAAGAAAGAGTGTGTCACTCTATAGCTTCCGCTGGCCTGGAACTCAAGATCCTCTTGTCAAAGCCTCCCAGGTACTAAGATTACAAATGTGTGCCACTGTGCCAGTCTCACATTTTAAATAACTGTATTACAACAACACAGGGAATGTATGTATTATAGACATCTATGCAATCCATCACATGTACATGAATGGAATCACCATCAAAATCAGCAGTTACAGCTATCCCAGCACTACAAACATCTTCATGGTATGCTTTTAGCATCATAATAGCCTTCCTTTGCCTAAACTTCGTTGTTTTTCATCCCTGGAAAATGCTGGGTTTTTTTCCCCATCTTTACAATGGTGTTATTCTGAGACATATATACAATCTTAGGGTTTTTTTTTCACTCAGTAAAATGACCTTGAGATCTGCCAATAATTTATTTTTAAAATAAATTTTCTTTGTTAATGACTCCAACCACATTTATTTATTTATTTTGGTGGTGGAGCTTGAACTTTGAGCCTGAATGCTATCCCCGAGTGCTTCAGCTCAAGGCTAATGCTCTACCACTTAAGGCACAGCACCACTTCCAGTTTTTTTTTTCTTCTGCTGATTATTTGGATATAAGGGTCTCGAAGACTTTAGTACTCAGGCTGGCTTTGAACTGTGATCCTCAGAGCTCAGTAGCTAGGATTAGAGGCATGTGCCGCCAACACCTGGCTCCAACCATATTAGAGTCCAAAACTCTAATACTAAGAAGAAAACAAGATTATATTACCCTGAAACTCATTACCAACACATTGCCAAGCAAACGTCTCAGAAAGACAGTGGAAGGGGAAAATGAATGGAGGATGGATGGTAAAAAGAAGAAAGGTTGATTAAGTGGAGTTCTTTCATTTAAAACATTTTTAGGAACTATTAAGAAAATCGCATGCTTTTCCCCACATTAAATATGTGAACATAGCCATATAGCACTTGATGTGGCAATGCCAGTAGTCTGAGGACATATGGTCCGGTTAACACTGTCTCCAACAGCTGCATTGGCATGGGGAGGGAACAGCTCAAAGCGAATGAAGGGAACATAGCCAGTGTTGAAGGGAACATAGCCAGTGTGGTTGCCCATGGCAGCACCTTGATCTTTCGCATCTCCAGAAGAGGTTCCCTGTGGCTAAAAGGGGCTGGAGGGGCAGTTTGGATGCCTGTTTCCTTCTTTGAACTCCTCCATGAACACTTTTCCAATGACCACATTGTTGTCATCTTTAAACACTCTCCTGAGTTCTATGGTAAGTCTGACCCTTCTACATTAAACATGCATGGTCTCGTTATCGCTATAGTGAGTTACTTCCCTATACTTGGAATTGGATGCATTCCTCAAAAACAGGCAAAACAAATTTGTTTCACCATATAAGCCTGATGCATAATGGAATCCTTGGGTGCAGGCAAACTTCCAAGGTCATAGAGCAAAGAAATACTGGATTCTGATTCTGGGCTTACCAAGAAGTGTCTACACCTTCTTTAATGACTCATCAGCGCCAGTTGCCTGAATGTCTTTAGGACATCAAAGAAATTCTGATATCATAGTTATTTTGTCTCTTACCAGGATTTGAAGTATGTTATAGCACCTCATCAAAATATGCAAATGTAGCTGGGCAGTGGTGGCACAGCTATGTGGATGATAGTGAGAGGAATTCTTAGTCTGAGGCCAATGGAAAAAAGCTGAAGGTCTCCGTGTGTGTGTGTGTGTGTGTGTGTGTGTGTGTGTGTGTAAGTGAGAGAGAGAGAGAGAGAGAGAGAGAGAGAGAGAGAGAGTCAGAGAGACAGAGAGACAGAGAGAGACAGGATATTTGAACTTGAGCATTAGCATCCTCTTAATGACGTAGTTGTACCTCCAGATGCTGACCATCTATATGATTCTTTTTTTTTTTGCCAGTCCTGGGCTTGAGCTCAGGGCCTGAGCACTGTCCTTGGACTTTCTCAAGGCTAGAGCTCTACCACTTGAGCCTCAGCACCACCTCCAGCTTTTTGCTATGTATGTGGGGTACCGAGGAATCGAACCCGGGTCTTCGTGCATGCTAGGCAAGCACTCTACCACTAGGCCAAACTTCCGGCCTGATTCTTAACTAATTTACTTAAATTACTCTAATTATCTCTTCCACCAAGGGTTATTTTTCTCTATTTTTTGGAATTTGGGGAGTAGCTGAAAGCAACTAATGAGCAACTCTAAGTGAAACTTGACAAGGTATCTTCTCTTTATTTTCAAAGAGGACCTGACAAACTGATTGTGTCCCAGAATTTGAAGGACTAATTCATTTAAAAAGGATCCTTTGCAAATAGTTCTCCTGTAAATGTGGTTTCGAGGCTTATGAAGGTAGCTGAGAGGAAAAGCATGAGCTTTGGTATCCCCAAAGTATAACTATGAGACTCTGAGCATCAGTCTTCCCATCTGTAAAATGAGAAGGACAAAGAAGTAACCCCAGGCTGTGGTTGCCTGTTAGAATCAAATGAGCCCAGTAGGTGAAAAATGGTCCTGTGTCTGATCTATGAAAATCATATAACAAATATGCTACAGATCCTCTATCCTCACACCACCACTGCACCCCTGCTACACACTTTGCTGTATCTCTTGGACCACTATTTGAGGTTCTGTTGCTATATAATACCAGATCCAGGCAGAAAATGACCTTGGTTGATTTTATTGCTTCTGTGTAATCTGTGAGCTGTTTCTCATGCTTTGTCCATCTACCTCAGTGGCCTTTAAGATATCTCTTCACCCTACTTTTGTCTCCTCTCACAGCTATGTGTGTGTTCATTTGCGTTATAATAAACACCACTGAATAATGAATAAAAACACATAGGAATATGTCTTAGCAACAATCAATTCTACATTCAGACATTTTTCTACATTTTAATATTTTTTGGTGGGACTAGAATCTGAACTTGAGGATTTGGGCTTGCTAACCTCGTAACCTACTGCTTGAACTATACTTTTATTCCTTTTGTCTCTGTTTTTGTTTGTTTGTTTTTATGTTGGAAGATGCTAGTCCTGGGGCTTGAACTCAGGGCCTTGGCACTGTCCTTGACCTTTTTTGCTCAAGGCTGGTGCTCTACCACTTGGGTCACAGCTCCACTTCTTGCTTTCTTAGTAGTTAACTGGAGATAAGAGTCTCATGGACTTTCCTACACAGGCTACCTTTGAACCATGGTCTTTAGATCTCAGCCTCCTGTGTAGCTAAGATTACCAGTACCCTGCTCTCCAGGTATTTTTGAGATAGGTCTTACTTTTTGCCCAGGTTGACCTGAGCTTTTTATGTTTTCCCTGGGCTGGCTCATATGAGACCTGTCTGTCTCTCAAAATCATGACACATAAAATACTTGCTATTTTGAACTGCTAGGTGTGGAATACTCTTGTCATATACTTATTCCAAATTTATTCCATCTATTCTCTATAAATTGGCCCTGTGATTCCTCCATATGTAGAAGAGTGGCATGGATTATGATAGCTTAAACACACTTTTGGAGTTTTCAAGAAGTATTTGGAGTATATACAACACTGGTCTACCTCATCTAGGCAGAAGTAACAAGAAACTGCTTTCATCCCAATTGGTGGTACATACTCATGACATACAAAGGCCAATTCAGCCATAAATCACAATGTTTACAGAAGGTATTTTTTTTCTCTAAAAATAACATTTTAATAAGCCCTAGATGAGAAATATCATAAAAAGCAAAATTATTGCATTAATTTAAATGAAAAGCAGGAATGTGTGATTGTGTTTATATACACATACAAAATACCACTTGGTGATACTTTTCATGCAGAATTATGATTGTTCCCTTTTAGCCTTTTGACCTAAAACTGAAAAGTGAGGAAATTTTGGGGTTTTTGTGAATAAGGGGCTGGTCCTTAATGACCCAGGGGAGAAACATGTCCCTTTGAAGCAAAAATAAATAATATTACCATTTAGGTGGCAGGAACCCAAAGACAAATGCTCATTTTCACCCATTCACATGGGCAGGACACATGAGCTCTCCAGAAGTCTCCTTCCTCACCAGAAGCAATTCCTCTACTTTGATTGCACATTGGATTCTGCAACCCAAGACAGGATATTTACAATTTTTGTCCTCCAGTCTACATTCCAGAACAATTATGCTAGCATCTTTGTAGATAGATAGAAGTTAAAGAAAAAGAGGAGGCAAAGGAGGTAGTGGTAGTGGTGGTAGGAAGGAAAGAAGAAGCAGAAAAATAATCTCCCAGTTATTATCATCCATTCAGGAGCATGGAAAGCAATAGAAAGGAAGTATGTAGCCGTAAAGAAGATACTTAGTCTCTGAGAGACTCTGAGGGATCAGAGATTTAAAGAAAATAATGAAAACCTCAACAGAAATAAAGAATGGAAAATGTTCTACTAGTATAATACATAGCTGGGCCCCACTAACCTCAACTTTACAACTTTTCCATAAAAGGAAACTAAGAGTAACACTGTTCCAAAAGAAATGTCCTCATGCTCTTCCTTATGTAACTGTAACTCCTCTGTACATTACATTTATAATAAAATAAAATGTAAAAAAAGAAGTAAACTGAACTTTGTGCCATCAATGATAGACTCTCTGTACCACAAATATATCTAATGTCACTGATGTGGAATGGATTTGAAAAACTGGACTAGATATATGAGTGACTCCAAGAGTCTCAAGGATCCATGATTTGAAGGATTCCTGTTTGAGGTAAAGGAACCTATGCAGATTACTGCTCCATACAGAATATAACTCAGCATAGGTGTTACATTGTGGCCACAGCCAGACCTTAAAGGATTTCAGAAATCCAGAAAAATCCCTGCAGTTTGTTATGTACATTTTGCAGTTGTGAGGCTTGAACTCAGGGCCTGGACACTTAGCTGAGTTTGCTTTTTTGCCAGTCCTGGGGCTTGAACTCAGGGCCTGAGCATTGTCCTTGGGCTTTCCTCAATGCTTAGTGCTCTACCACTTGAGCCTCAGCACCACTTCTGGCTTTTCTATGTATGTGGTACCAAGGAATCGAACCTGGGTCTTCATGCATGCTAGGCAAGCACTCTACCACTAGGCCAAACTTCCGGCCCCTGTACCTAAGTTCTTTTGTTCAAAGCTAGCACTCTATCACTTTGAGTCACAACTCTACTTCCAGGTTTTAAGTAATTAACTGGAGGTAAGAATTTCACTTTTCTGCCTGGGCTGGCTTCTGACCATAATCCTCAGAGCTCAGCCTCCTAAGTAGGCGGGACTACAGGTATGAGCCATAAGCACCCCGCTGTCATGTGCATTTCTAACCAAAGGTATACTATTAACCAATGTCAGATCATTATAGACTCTATGGAGTTCTAACTCTTTTCTTTGTTTACAGTACTAGGGTTTGAACTCAGGGCCCTGTGCTTGCTAGGCAAGCACTCAGCTGCTTGAGCCATACTTCCAGCTCTTTTTGCTTTAGTTATTTTTCATAAAGGATCCCAGGCCAACATCAGACCATAATCCTCATGCCTATGTCTTTCCAATAGTTGGATTTATAAAAATGAGTCACCTCATTCAGCTTGCTCAGCAGCTTCTGATTACACAATCCAAGTTGCCTTGGACTATTAAAGGGACATTATAATAGCAGATAATTTGAATTGGTTCTATGTGACCCTGGGTTACAACTGGGGTCTCATGAGTCAGCTCAACTCAGAAAAGCAACAAAAGTGAATCTACAATAATATAGTGAATTGTCTCTAAACAGAGTAAAATTCCTCTTTTATAACATTTCAACACATCCTAATAGATTCATCACCAGAACCTCATAAACTCCTGAAATTTATGTCCTGTTTGAATCTGCTCTGGTGGGGATGGCTGACCAGAAGTTTGTAGTCTCTCCTTCTGATCATGGTGTCCAGACTGCTGGTGCAGCTGAGAGGCACTTTCCAGGGCAGCTTCTTGTCCCCTGTCATCTATTCATGAAATCTACCAATCCATGCACATTTCTATCTCAGTTCCTTGCTTTGACAGATGGTTTAAACTTCAAATTACAAATAATTGTCTCTCTGGGTACTATCTTAGTCCCCAGTTCAGAATGAACATTTTAGATAATAGCCTGCTGAACACATCTTGAACACCTTACAGATTTAAACTTAGAGTATGTTGGTATATACACCTGTATATAAACACATGTGCTCTATTTCAAATAGCTTCCTGCCCCAATATTTTCACATACAACATCCTAAATCAGGGAGAATGGAGAAGGCAAAGCTCCCATACTATTAACACATCTTTTACTTCTATCACCTCTATAGCATACTTGAACGATTCCAGAACATAACTTGAAGGATGTTTGAAGAATCTCCAAGCATCAGATGGGGAGTCAAATTAGATCACCTGTAATTTTTGTTCCCAAATTTAATCATTTCTAATCCAAGTGCTAGTAGCTCATGCCTGTAACCTTAATCAATCAGGAGGCTGAGATCTAAGGATCATGGTTCAAAGTTAGTCCAGGCAGGGAAATTCGTGAGACTCTTACCTCCAAGTAACAACCAAAATGATATAAGCAGAGCTGTGGCTCTGGTAATGAATATTAGCTTTTTAGTTTGGGTTTTTGTTTTTTGGGGGCTTGAACTCTAGGCCTGGGCACTGTCCCTGAGCTCTTCAGCTCAAAGCTACCATCCTACTCCTGGAGCCACTGGGACACTTCCTGTTTTCTAGTGGTTAACTGGAGGTAAAAGTGTCATGGACTTTAGTGCCAGGGCTGCTTTGAACCTTGGTCCTCAGATCTCAGTCTCCTGAGTAGCTAGGATTACAGTCATGAGCCACCGTGCCCAGCTTGAGTGTTAGCTTTTTACTCAGGGACAGCACCTAGGGCCTGAGTTCAAATCCCAAGACCAGCACCAAAAAGGAAAAAAAAAGTGTAACTATGATGAATAACAACTGGAAATCAGCCTTTAAATTTCCCATATTTGTCTTTCAGGCATAAGTTATAAATCATGCTGATTGGCCCTCTGAGATCAATGAGGGAAGAAAATAGATCAAAACACAGACAAAATCACTATTTTTCTTACATTTCATTAGTTGCAAAATTATTGGTGCAAGAGGAAAGGGATTTCTTTCCTTTTTCTGTGACTGTCCTGGAGCTTGAACTCAGGGCTTGAGTGCTATCTCTGAGCTTAATTACTCAAGGCTAGAGCTCTATCACTTGAGCCACAGCTCCACTTCTAGCTTGGTAGGTAGTTGGAGATAAGTCTCAGACTTTCTTGCCTAGGCTGGCTTCAAACTTCAATGCACAGATCTAAGCCTCTTGAGTAGCTAGGATAACAGGCAAAAGCCACGGCCACCCAGATGGGAATTTCTTTTTGACATATGCATAAAATGTGCCTTGATCAGACTTGTCCTTTTTATTACTCTCCCCCATTTCCAATCATTGCCTGTTTGCTTCTTGCAGCCATGACACAAAATGAATGAGACTTGATCCTGTACTCAGAAAGTTCATCGTGAAGGCATAGAACCATTCCAGTCCATTCTAGAACTCTGTGACAAGCAAGCTGGTAACCATAGCGCAGGGACATTCAGTCTATCTGGTACAGAATGAAGGATTTGAACAGTATCCAGAAGTGATCCCTAAAATGGCCTGAAAATAATACTTAGACTGACATGTTCCAGAAGATAAGAGCATTCTAAATAGTGCTGTATCTATGAGAAGACAAAGATGAATAAAACATTCTTGAAATTAAGGCTGGGACTGAAGATGCTACTTAGCAACAGAGCAACCCTCAATTCAATGCCAGCACCCAAAATATATCCTTTTTTTTTTTTTTTTTCTTGTCTGTCATGGAGCTTGAACTCTGGGCCTGGCCCCTGTCCCTGAGCTCTTCAGCTCAAGGCTATCACTCTACCACTTGAACCACAGTGCCACTTCAGGTTTTTTGGAGGTTTAATTGTAGATAATAGTCTCATGGACTTTTATGTTCAGGCTGGCTTTAAACCTCAATCCTCAGACCTCAGCCTCCTGAGTAGCTAGGATTACAAACGTGAGCCACCAGTGCCGGGGGGGCAGGGGTGCGGGGGGAATACATATCCCTTTAATGTCTGGTTACTAGAGCTAATACATGTTTAATACTTTAAGAAAATGCCATTGAGTTTTCCAAAGTGGTATGTGGTTATGTATGTCCATCAGTGATGTATGAGATTGACAACAGCTTCATATTCTCACCAATAATGCGCTATCAGTACATTTCATGAGAAATCAATTACAGGACTTACGCTAGCACTTTCAATGATAATTTTAAATATTTCACCATATTTTCTGTAATTGTTACATGGATCTATGACTGTAATCATGTTCAAGTTCAAATCTGATAATTACTATGTTCTTCCATCAGGAAGCAAACTGGATTGCTGTCTCTCTCTTTAATGTTGATGTTCAATGCCTAAATCGTCAATTCACATTGAGTTCCAAAATAATGACAATCCAAATATATTCTATATTCATGTATATGTAAGGATACTTACATCAAGAGATTACCCCCATTCATATAGCAAACGACAAGAACAAAAAAAAGAAGAATCAGCCAGGTGCAGTGGCTCATGCCTGTAATCCTAGCTACTCAGGAGGCTGAGATCTGAGGACCATAGTTCAAAGCCAGCCCCAGCACTAAAGTCTGTGAGACTCCTTTCTCCAATTAACCACCAGGAAACAGGAAGTGGTGCTGTGACTCAAGGGGGAGGGTGGTAGCCTTGAGCTGAAGAGCTCAGGGACAGTGCCCAGGCCCAGAGTTTAAGCCCAAACTATGAAGGAAATACCTGAAAATCAATAGCAAAACTAAGAATAATTCATTTTTAAAAAGGACAAAGAATTTGAACACATATTATCTAAAGATATCTGCCTGATCAAAAGATCTGTATTTTTTTTTGTTTTAGTTTTGTGCCAATACTGAAGCTTGAACTTAGGACCTTGATTGCTCATGTTTTTACTCAGGGCTGACACTCTACCATTTGAGCCTTTAAAAGATTAATGCTCAATATAATTATCAGGAAAGTACAAATCAAAATCAATAAGGTATCACTTTATATCTGTTTGATGGCAATCACTTAAAATAAGTGCTGGTGGAGTCATGAAATGCAGAAAATGGAACCCTTGTTTTAAAAAAAATGGTTGATAAGAATGCAAAATGGCATAACGAATGATTGTTGTCCTTAATGTACTATGTTGTCTCTCCTCTCCTTTGCTGTCCCTTGGTTATCTCATATTGTTACAGTATCTCACTTTGTTATCTGATATATTGAATTTATTTGTATTTGGTTATTTGAAATTTGATAGGGAAGGGGGGAAAACCAAGAGCGGTGGGGGGAGCAGGGGGGAGGGTAATGGGTACCAAGACAAGTGAAAGGGTATCAATGTATGTGAATTAATGCACCTTCTATCTGGCAAATATCATGTAACCCTTTTACTAATTACAATTAAAAAAAAGAGAAAAAAAAGAATGCAAAATGGCTTAGAAATTTTGGAAAACAGAATGCAGTTTCATCAGAAAATTAAAAACAATTATTAAATGATCTAGCAAGCCCATTTTTCAAAGACATGTCTGAATAGTCATGTTCACTGCACCATTGTTCATGGTAAGCTATATAGATACAACTCCATCATCCACTAATGGATAGATAAAGAAAATCTGGATACACATAATGAATTACTCAGCTTTAAGGGGGAAAAAAAGCATATCTTGCCACTTACAACAATATGAGTTAATCTGGAGGACATTATACTAAGTGAAATAAATTATCACAAGAGGACAAAAATTGCATGAATTTGCTTTTTACCTGAGTGACCTATAACAGTCAAACTCATAGAGGCATAGAACACAAATAGCAGTTGTCATGAACTCAAGGTGGAAGAAACAGTGAAATGTTCACAGTCATGAGGTTTTAGTTTTATGTAGCTTCTACAGATCTGCTTAAAAGATAGTTTCTGTCACCATATTGTATATTGACAAAATTTGTTTAAAGAGAAGCTGGAGTAACATATCTCAGTGGTAGGATGATGATGTAGCAGGTATGAAGCCCCAATTCAATCCTCAGCATCACTCAGAAAGGTTTTAGAGGTTTTAAGTGTTCTCATATAAGAAAACCTGGAGAGATAGTTCATATATTACTTTGGTTGTCCTCACAGTATTTATATATATGTTTAAACTCACCAAATTATGCGCACTGAACATATGCAATTTTTGGTTTCTCAATTAAGGTGCTTTCTAAAAGGCGAGACCAATGCTTAAATCTTTGCCAAATTGTAAAATAATGGCTTCTCTAACATTCTTCAGTGGTGACCCATTCGTTTGGAATTTTTCTGTATTATTAAAATAAATTCATGCAGCTAAAATGTGGTGTATCTGAATCCTTTGTAGTTATTATTTTTTTTGTCAGTCCTGTGCCAGAACTGACACTCAAGGCCTGAGCACTGTCCTTGGACTTTCTCAAGGCTAGAGATCTACCACTTGAGCCTCAGCACCACTTCTGGCTTTTTTCTAGGTAGTGGTACTGAGGAATCTAACCTGGGTCTTCGTGCATGCTAGGCAAGCACTCTACCACCAGGCCAAACTCCCAGTCCCAGTTATTATAATTTTAATTATAAATTTTCCATAAAAAAGTGGTTTGAAATAGGATAGGGAAGGGGGGAAAAAAGATGAGGGGTGGAGGGAGGGGGAGGGAAATGGAGACCAAACATGAGAAAGGGAATCAATGTTTGTGAAATAATGCACCTTCTATCTGACAAATATAATGTAACCTTTCTATTAATTACAATAAAAATAAAAATGGGGAAAAAAGCCTGGATAAAAGGTAACTGTTGGAAGTGGAAGGTGTGGCTCAAGCGCAGAGCACCCGTTTGGGTGATAAAATTAAGGGACATGCCCAAGCTGGTTTTGAGACTCAATACATGCAGAAAAAGTAATAAAAGTAAATAAGTAAATTTAAAAAGATAAAGGGCTTTACAAATCACTACTATTCTCTAAATAGGTTTCATTTGCCATATTGTATGTGGCTACCTATCTAATTCAAGCAATCCCACGGTGAGGGCAGTGCTAGGAAGAGAAAGGACCTTTAGAGGGGAAGCACCATGTCTAACCAGTAGCATAAAAGAGAATCCACTGGCCCAGCTTCTTATGTCAGCCGAGGTGGACAGCCCTAGCAGCCACGGACTTAGCTTATGCTGTTCCATAGTACAACAGGACCATATACCAGGCTATTAGAGAGCTTGGGAAGCATAATGGTGTGGTGATTTTTATCAGAGTTCTGAACATGATTACTTGTGTACAATACTGACCCTACCAGTCAAACTTAGTGAAGGTACCTCTTTCTGCCTCATTTTCCCTTCCTGTAAAACAGAGACTAATAATTGTACCTCCAAAGGATGTTATGATGATAAATGAGCTACTTGATGCAAAGCACCATTTGCCTGGCATATGGTGAGCACTCAATAAATGGAAGCAGTTATTACTGCTCTCATCATTCAAGCTGATCCTAGATTTCCTTTATGACTCCCAACCCTACCTATAAATGGAGGTATGAGACCTCAGATGAATGCAGGAGGCCTCCACCTCCAGTCTCTGCTAAGAAAAACACATTCATTAGGTGCCTTTGTGAGAGGCTATCCAACCATGACATGAACTAACATTGGTAGCAAGAGGGGAAAAAGTTGTGGCTCTTGCTGTTTACTCCTTTCTAATTTTATCATTCTTCTCTCACTTTCCTGAGGACTTTCTATAGCCAATCTGGAAATGTCAACTTTGGGAAAGACTAACTCTAAAGAGCATCTTTTCCGTATTACCTCATTTGGTCTTGAATGAGAGTAAATTCTATTATCCCCATTAGACAAACTAAGGAATTGCCCAATTTCAGAGTCAGTTAATGACATACAAAAGAGACCAACACCCAGCTCTCCCAACTTCAGTGCAACTTTCCACCTTCATAATTATGATATCCTTTTCTCATACAGTAATTCATACTAATACTATTTGCAAGGCTCTGGTGGCTCATGCCTTTAATCCTAGCTACTCAGGAGGCTGAGATTTGAGGACTGTGATTCAAAGCCAGCCAGTACAGTCTGTGGGACTCTTATCTCCAATTAACCACCACAATGGCTCAAGTCATAGACACTATTCTTGAGCACAAAAGCTAAAGGACAACACCCAGACTCAGTTCACTGCCCAGGGCAGGCCCTAAAAATAAGATAAGGAGCAGTGCCCAAGCCCTGAGTTTAACTCAGTGTGTGCAAGCACACACTCACATACACACAGGCATAGACTTTATCAGACCCTCTTCTACACGTAGCATGTTATTGATAGTAACAGATAATTCAATAGTTAAAAAAAAGATTCACATAGACAAAATGTTCGAAATTGTGAACTTTACAACCTAAGAAGAGATCAGATCAAGAGATAACATAGTCAAATGTCAGTGCTTCCAAACATAATCAAAAATAAAATAAAATAAGCAATCCTGATTTTTGGCCAAAAGCCAATAATCCTAACACTGAGAATCAAAGTTCAAAGCCAGCCAGGATTAAAAAAAAAAAAAAAAGACCCTTGTGACTCTATATATCTCTCTTTATTTGAATTAACCAGCAAAATGTTGTACTGGAGTTGTGGTTCAAGATCTAGAATGAGGGCCGGGAGTTTGGCCTAGTGGTAGAGTGCTTGCCTAGCATGCATGAAGACCCGGGTTCGATTCCTCGGTACCACATACATAGCCAAAAAAAAAAAAAAAAAAAAGCCGGAAGTGGTGCTGAGGCTCAAGTGGTAGAGCTCTAGCCTTGAGAAAGTCCAAGGACAGTGCTCAGGCCCTGAGCTCAAGCCCAGGACTGGCAAAAAAAAAAAAAGATCTAGAATGAAAGACCAAGCAAGAACTTGAAGCTATGGATTCGAGGCCCAGAACAGAATGGAGAAAAGGCATGTCAGTGCTGTGGGGAAAAGCCGAAGCAAAGAAGGTGTCAAGGAAGAACATGTAGTAGGAAAGAGGAGCTATGGCTTTAATTTACTAATCACTGAAGACCTTACTAGAGAGGTGATGCTGAGTTAAGATGAAAGAGGAACCTTACAAATATGTTCCTGAGGAACTACCATGAAGAATGAAGAGACAGGACAAAAGTCCAAGGCAGAGGTAAGCCTGATGTGTTTAAGAAACATCAGTAGAGGGGACTGGAGATTCAGTGGTGGCAGCATGAAAACCAGTAGTATCAGGACCAAACCAAGTCTTATAAACAATTGATAGGCCACTAGGTTTTATGCTGAGATAGATGAGATGCCTTAGGAAGATTGTATAGTTCTATCTGGAAATGAAATTAATATATAATAATGCTAGAATGATCTAGTAATCGCCAAACTATTATTTTTAGAAAAGCATTCTATGTGCCTGCACCAATAAAACACATACTACAATATTTATAGCAGCATTGTTCTAAATGGCTCCAAATTGGCTACAACTCAAAAGTTAAACAATAGAAGAAATATAGAAGTTATATGATACCATATACTAAAACCTATTCAGCAATGAGAACAAATTGCTGTAACTTGCAACTATGGGAAGAATATTAAAAAATATAATGAGAGAAAGAAACAGTCACAAAAGAATACATATCGTATGATTCAACTTATATGAAGTTAAAAAAAAAAACAGACAAAATTAGCCAGGCGCAGTGGCTCACACCTGTAATCCTAGCTACTTAAGAGGCTGAGATCTGAGGATCACAGTTCAAACCCAGCCCGGGCACTATGATGTCCTTGAGACTCTTATCTCCAATTAATCACCAGAAAAGGGGAAGTGGTGCTGTGACTCAGTGGCTAGGGCAGTAGCTGAAGAGCTCAGGGACAATTCCCAAGCCAAGGGGTAAGGTGGTTTATTTTATTTATTTATTTTTTTTGCCAGTCTTGCGCTTGAGATCGGGGCCTGAGCACTGTCCTTGGACTTTCTCAAGGCTAGAGCTCTACCACTTGAGCCTCTGCACCACTTCTGATTTTTATCTGTGTATGTGATATCGAAGAATCAAACCCAGGTCTTCATGTATGCTAGGCAAGCACTCTACCACTAGGCCCAACTCCTGGCTAAGGGTGATAGCCTTGAGCTCAGCACCAAGTCCCAGAGTTCAAGTCCCAAGATTGACAAAAAAATAAAGACAAAATTAATCTAACCTGTCAGAAATCAGAGGTAATAACTGACTCAGTGGTAGAATACTCACCTAGCATGCACAGGATCCGGAGTTCAATCCTCAGAATGCTAAAGAAAAAAATAGAAGAGGGAAGGGGAGGAGAAGAGAGGAGAAAAGAAAACCTAGACAAGTAAATTCATTCATTCTTATAGTCCAAGCACTTAGGAGATTGAAACATGTGGGCCTATTGAGCTCAAGAGACCAGCCTAGCAAGATAGTGACACGTCGTCTCAAAAATAAATAAGTAGGCTGGGAGTTTGGCGTAGTGGTAGAGTGCTTGCCTAGCATGCACGAAGACCCAGGTTCAATTCCTTGGTACCACATATGTAGAAAAAAGCCAGAAGTGGTGCTGAGGCTCAAGTGGTAGAGCTCTAGCCTTGAGAAAGTCTAAGGACAATGCTCAGGCCCTGAGCTCAAGCCCAGGACTGGCCCAAAAATAAATAAATAAGCTGACAAGCACAATGGAGTGTTCTAGAATGGAGACAATGTTCTATATATACATCTAGATGGATATTTCTAGAGTGAATTTATTTTGTGAGACTCTTTCAAGCTGTGTACTTACAATTTGTGCACTTTAGGTACCTTATATGTCAATGACATTTATTAAGAAACAATAATGTAGGGAAATGGAAGATCTATGATATCTGCTCATGCACAAATCATTATTGAGCAGCTACTACTGCAAGGCACTGTTAGTCACTTCCAGTGTAAGTATTTATTTATTATTGTACCAAGTGTGGCAAGCCATAGAAAAAGGATCCTTAGTTCTCTTGATAGAATGGCATTTACTGTTTAGGGAGCAGAGGATTAATTCTAAGCCATTCCTTCCAGCTGTGGCCCAATAACCAGGCAATGATACTGGACTTAAGGAAAAACATTCTTAAGCCTTCTTAAGGGCTATCAAGATCTGCAAAACCTATTCAAGTTCTTAACACATACTTTCAATGTAGTATTTCTGTATGATAGGTCTTTATCAGAAAACACAAAACCTTCTACTTGAGAGTAGTTTAACTTACACAAAACATTTTACATTACTTCAGTTGACTTAAAATCAATTTGTGGGGGGAGGGGCATGGGGCTTGAACTCTCCCTGAGCTCTTCAGCTCAAGGCTACTGCCCTATCCTTGAGCCAAGACCCACTTCCTGTTTTCTAGTGATTAATTGGAAATAAGAGTCGTACAGACTTTTTAGTGCCTGGGCTGGCTTTGACACTTGATCCTCAGATCTCAGCCTCTTGAGTGGCTTGAAGTCAAATCTTCATGTGTATTAACAAACCAGTTATCCCATCTGGCAATTAAATCTCATCTTCTGGGAAGCAACCCGTCAAGATGGTGGTTATCTGATATTTTAAACTAAGAGACACACAAAACCATTTATTACAGTCATATGCATTGAAGCTAGAGTGTGTTAGGTCAAATGATCCTAAATACAGCATGCCAAAGGATTATGTTCTACATCTTTTTATATGGCCCTATAGGATGAGGCTAAGAGAAATGAACTCCTGGGTAGGGAAACAAGAGGTTTGTCTTTATGATTGTTGTTCTTAATATACTATGTGAAGTTACGTCTTTTCTCTTTTTTTCCCCTTATGGCTGTAACTCTATGTGACTTTGTTACCTGGTATATTGTATATATGTTTATTTATTCATTTGAAAAAGGGAAGGAAAGAAAAAAAAGATGAGTATGAGGGAATGGAGGGAAGGAAAGTGGGAGAAAAACATGGGAAGGGGTAACAATGTTCAAGAAGTAATGTACCCACTGCCTGATGAATGCAACTGCAACCCCTCTGTGCATCACTCTGACAATAAAATTTTCAAAAAGAAATTAGTAAGATACACCATAAAAAACAAAAAAGAATTATTGTATTCTACATCTTTTATATGAACATCTGCAGAGATCTGTAAGTTATATATTATACTGGCCAGAGTATTTGCTCCTAATGAAGAAAAGTAAGACCAAAATAGAAGCTACATTCAGATGGGTGGGAGGGAAAAATACAAATGACTCTGGGAAATAACCAGGGAAGTAAGATACCCAGAGCTTACAGTAAACAATAAACTGCAGCTTTCTAATTCTGAGCGGATAGTAAAGAGCACCTGTTTACCAGTTAAATCCACTGCCATTTACATGAGGGAGTAATGTGACTTCACAAGCTTTCCAGCCACTGCTCATACCCAACACTACAGAAGAGCCCTCAGACACCCCCCCACACACACCACACACACACACTACACCAAATTCTCAGTATTGAAGCCTGAGCTTGGTAAATAAAACATGTTTTTCTACATAGGCCTTGTTGTTATTTCCAGAATGCCAGAGCAAGTAGAAATTTCTCTTTGTAGATACTTAACACTGAGAAGCCACAGAGTCTAAAACCATGAAAACTAATAGTGTAACTTTCAATATTTTATGGTTACTCATGCATCATATAAAAGAAATACACCCAGAAGAGAATTTTCCTAAATACCTTGGCTAATAAATTCTCTTTATTTAAACTACAGGTACATTATGAACTGGAAATTAGCTGTTATAATCAGACTACATTTGTGGGAAAATGGATTGGTTTGTTTTTGAGAATAGATGCATAGATTTTACAAAACAAACTATAAGTAATTTATTTTGGAAAAAAATGAAAATTATTGTCCTTGATTTGAATGAAAACAATAAGAGTTTGGCCCATTATTTTATACAATTAATATATGCTAATAAAGAAAGTTGACACAATTATTCCTTCCTTTAATTGATCATCCTGAACCCCTTTCTCCCTGAAACTCATTTTTAGACTGTGTGGATTGAAACTTTTTCTGAAGGTCTTTTAAAAAGAATAATGTGCAGTAGAAAATCTCTTCTTTTATTACCTTGGGCTGGGTGAGTTGCTGGTTTTATGTTCCTCGTACCGACTATTTCAATGTTATTTCCTTGACTTCACAAAGTTCCTTCCAAAGAAGTATTATTATCACTAAATGAGAAATGAGAAGGAATATGAGGAGATGAAGAATCAGGGAGGTGTCAGGCATCCACCACTGGCTCATATCTATAATCCTTAACCATTCAGGAGGCTGAGACATAGAGGATCACAGAAGTCAGTGTGGGCAGAAACAGTCTATGAACAATACTAGTAAAATGCTAATAGAAGTATGGCTCAAGTGACAGAGGACCATCCTTGAGCAAGGGCAGGGTCCTGAGTTCAAGCCACAGTACTGGCATGCACACACACACACACACACACACACACACACACACACACACACACAGAGCAGTTAGTGGATTTGCCCTTGTAGTTTTAGGACCAGGAGACAGGTTACATATCTCTCGCTGTAAACCCTTCATCATTGTTTTCCCTGGGCCATATCCAGAAATAGGTTTCTTAATTTTCTTTGTCTTTGAAGTGGGTTTTTCAGAGGTGAAAGACTGTTAGAGAATGTCTGAGGGAGCAATGTCTGGGGTTTCCCTAATGTGCATATACTGGGTGGCAACATTCATAAAGTACTTGCCGTCCCCACGGCCTTCCCGTGGGATTAAGCAACGGAATCCTTACAACTCACCTTTGAGATAGGACTATTATTTGTCCCTACTTTTCAGAGAATTACACTTGGGTACAATAGGGTTAAATAATTTGACCTAGATCCTCTCCGCAAATAACTACATAAAAGTAAAACTTCAGATCTGGCCTAAGTAGCCTCAGGGACACCCTCAGTTGCCTCACCATCCTTCTCAGACCCACGAAGCTTCTATAGAGCACTCCAGTGTCGGCCTAGACTTGGTGCAAGGATCTCAAGGCAGAGGTCAGTAGCGAGACTTAGGAGTGAGGGAAGCTCAAGGTGTTGGGAGAGCGCATGTCCCACACAGGATCTCAGGGGACA